>NC_133032.1:35775000-35915000 GCF_048771995.1 Taeniopygia guttata | reverse complement strand
CTCGAGCACATGAGTAACACCAGGGGATTACTCAATGTCTGATTTTAAGACTTTGAATCACTGGGGCTTTAATTACCACAATGGCAACTGCAAAATGTCACAGCCCCAACCACTGCTGTGTCCCTACAATGCTGCTCTTTTCTTTCCCCTGTTAAGAACAGATTTGCTCATTCATGTTGCAAATAAAGAAATGTCTTTGGGCCACAGTCTGCAAACAGAGAAGTCATTAAACAACTGACTTCAGTCCACATGAGCAATGTTACTTGCCCGAACAGTAAAAGCAAAACCAAAGCCTTGGTGAGCAACTCAGCACCGCAGTCAATGGTTTATACGTTCAAGACACAAATGAAGACGTTAGTGCGTAGGTGTCCAGACAAATGGGTCTGTGGATATTAACTCATAATAAAAATCATTGAATATTTTTACCCAGTAAACTACTCAGCAAATATTACTGAAGCACATGATGAAAAAGTCTCCCTTCCTACCAGCTCTAAATGAGATATGAGCCTTCAGATGTTTAGATGACAAATAATGCAGGTATAAGAATTTGCAAATCCTGTGGAGTCCACTGGCTGTAGACATTCATCCACAATCTGGAGTTGTGCAGCCTGAAATAAACACAGCTGTGTTTATCTGAATGTGTGATCCCATGTACATGGGAGAAAGTTCAAATAAATGCACTCCGTGCGATGATGCTGTAAATGCAGCAACTGCATTTGTCAGATGTGTGATGATGCAATCTCTTAAATAAACAGAATGAGCTGTTTGTTTGAATTCTGAGCTGCAGAGACACAAAATATATGTACATTAATCAAAGCCAATAAAATAAAATCCAAAACAGCTATAAGATCTTAGGTGAACCTTAGCTGAAAATTCGCTTCTCGTCCTTATATCCATAATAAAGTTCTGTGTGTTGGTATGAAGCATACGGTGTAATTTTTAGACAGTAAGAGATTAAGAGAATAGATAACCATCAGCTTTGGGTTTAGTGGTCCAGTCCTGTTTTTCCTAAGAGAGTCCCTTGTCTAAGACCAACTCTAGAAATTCATAGAATCTTAGAATGGGTTTTGCTGGAAGGGACCATCTCCAACATCCACCAGACCAGTAGGCTCCAAGTCCTGTCCAACCTGACCTAGAACATTTCTAGGGATGGGGCACCCATAACTTCTCTGGAGAACCCCTACAAGCACCTCACCACCCTCTGAGTAAAGAATTTCTTCCTAAGAAAAACAAATAGTGGGATATCCCCAGTTTTTCATATTATCAACCAAAACGTTAGCTCTATTTTACAGCCGTTTGGGATGTGTGGCCTGCTCAGTTCTCAAAAGAACCAATAGTCTGAGCGGTAAGTTCCTGATGGGCTGAAGAATATGTGAAGGAAAAAGAAAAACTGAATGAATGTAGATGCTATCAAAGCTGTTGTTTTACTCAGAGTTAACATTGGCTCAGCTTTTCACTATAAACTCATTCAGAACAGTAAGTTACTGGAAAAAATCCTCCACTTGAGAAATATGCAATAGTTACTGATGAGTCAGAAGTTGGAAGTAGTGACACCACCACACACTATTAAAAAGTCCTACTTTCCAATACTGTCTGACTGCTCTGCAACCCAAAATAACATCACAGCAGAAGCACTGTAAAGCTTATTTCATTTGTCTTCAGCATATTCCCTTGGAAAGCACGAGCTGTGCAAATGGTCTTAAGAATGTTTACAGTGGAATTAGACCATCAAATTTCTTGACTTATGTGCTTTAAAATCTTGCCCAAAAGATGGCACTAACATTGTTTTTAGTAACATATATTGGATATAGATTTAATTCTTCCCCCATGTAAAAAGCATCTTCAAACTGGTCACAAATATACGTTGGAAGAACATACTTAATGTGCACTACTATGCCAGCTGACACTTGCAGTATAGGAATTAAGCTTCCCTCATATTAGGATCATCAGGCACTGCACAGAAACTATTGCTGGACCAGCAGATGTGTCTGTCAGACTACAGAAACCCTGAGCTATGAAACCTTCATCCCAACCAGAACTATTTAAAGCTATGTAATCTGCCATACAATATACCAGAAGAGTATCATACATTTAAATCATGCACTATTAAATCTCTTGAAAAGTATGCTAAGACTAGATCAACTTCATTGAACAATTTATATATGATTTAAAATATTCAAAGAAGTATTACAGTGTTGAATTTTATTATCAGTAATTTATTTCAGGGTTTAAATATTTAAATTACACACCTTATAAGGGATGGCAAATAACTTGCGTGTCTCCTGAAGCAGCGGAAGCACCTATTTGCAATACTTTCAGAGTTTATATTAATATGGTTATTTTGAGTATGTGCAGAGGCCACATTGCTTCTTTTCACTAACCAGATCATGTCAATGGGCTTGAAGAAGGTGGGCCCCAAAAGAGCTAAAAATTTGCTGTTGATCTGGCAAGAACAAGCATTTGACAGGCAGAAGGCTCAAGTGGGGCTGTGATAATGTACAGCAGCACAGGGGAGAAAAATCCTGCTGGCTTCAATGTTGCTCCCACTGAAGCCAGTAGAAGAAAGATGTGTCCCAGCCTTCAGTGTTGTGAGCTTCTTCTGAACATCTGGTGGTTTTTATTTCCATGTCATGCTCCTTCTGTAACGGCAAAACTCATATGAAAACCCCAGGCACATGTTAAGACGCTGTGATAAAGCTGAACACCAGATAAAACCAGGGCAAGTGACACATGAAAGCAAATAAGAGGACAAATGGGTCAGTGTGAGAGGTATGACCAAATTAGTGTCAACCCTTCTGCAAGCACCAATAAAGGATGGATTTGAATCACAGAATCACAGAATCACCAGGTCGAAGAGACCTTTAAAATTGAGCCCAACCCACTGAGGAGCAGAATGAGAAAGTTTGAAGAAAGAGATTGGAAACTCATTATAAAAGCAATAGATGAATGAAAATGAAAGGCAAAAAGCAATGCCATGGTAGGTGTTGAATGAGAAGTGGAGCAGATTATGCTCATTGCAACAAACACAGGGGATGTCATAGGAGACAGAAGGGAGCAGGGTTGAAACTGTGATAGAAAGTGGTAGGAAAGGAGGCAGATGGACAGTGATGTGGTGGGATGGGAATACCACCCTGGCAGAGAAGCCAAAGGGAGATGGAGCAGTGCAGGAAAAGGGGTGCAAGGCCTGGAGGCACAGCAGGGAAATGAGAAGGAGAGATGTCAGAGAAGAGATCGCTCTGATGCATTGATAACAGTCAGGAGAGTGAGGAGGACCCTCTGAGCTTCTCTTTGTGGGAGCCATGTGGCAGGTCCAGCCTGGGGATTGTGCATTTGCTTACATTGAATTTAACCCCAAAATGAGTTAGGGAATGAACATGAATTATGGTGACATGAGGTATACAGAGCTTTTCACCTGAAAAAGATGTAGCACAAGTGAGGAGGGTGAGGAATTACAGGAGCTGCCCCAAAGCACATTTAATACTTAACACCGCTTCCTTATGAAGTCAAAGTAATTTATGTCCCCGGCCTGCTGCTCCTCTGCTAGCAAACTCCTCCTGAAATCAGCTAGTTAAAGAAAGGCAAGGAAAAAAGAAGGTGAGCTTCCCGGGGAGAGAAAATCTCACCACTGGCTTTTACTTTTTGTTTCACTTTGCCAGAAACAGAATCAGGTTTCCTTTTAGACTTGCATTTTTGTTGTTGTGTCTGGAGCAAGCCAGCCTTTATTCCTTCCACCTTTAAAATTTATTTTCCTTTGGGAGAGGAATTAGTCAGTGGCGAAAGAGAAGTGAGGACCAATGACTGCACAACAAAATAGTAACAGGGGCATCACAATGAAATCGGGGAATTTACAAAGGGGAAAAATTAGATACAGCAACCAAGACCGCCAACCACAGGTGGGTTTCTCTCATATTAACACAAAACCCCTCAGTTAAGAGGAATCATATAAGCATGGTACCAATTATTGTAAACTGGCATCGTCATTCCCTCCAAGGCTCTGCTCAGTCCACAAGAAAAATCTCACACGGTGTTCGAAGGGCCTGAAAATCCCCAAGACATTGCTCGGAAACTCCCCACAATATCCCTGCACACAGAATTTTGGTGGGGTTTTTTTTTTGTGCTGCAACACATCTGATCATCTAAATAGAACCCGTTGCCTTTGCATAAAAGTAGAGGTACTCATCTGGTTACAGCCCCAGCAAGCTGTCCTGCAGGAACACACCTGGGGGAAAAATATCTCCTACAATAGGGTGCTGGACCATAACAGGGCTGTGCTGCCCCTTCCACCCCCTTGTTTAATGAATTTTTCAAAAACCAAAGGGAACTGCCATCCTAACAACAGGAACTGGACAATTTGCAGTAGGTGCTACGCATGGCAGTGCTAGTAGCAGCAGGAGTGCCATGAATATGGAAGTGAGGAGCTAACAGGAGGAAGAGACATTTGGAGAGAAGCATCTCGCTCAGCTTCTCATAACAAAAACTAGTTTTAAAATCTTCAGCAGTGAAGCAAATGGGTAGGGTGTCACCAGTTCAGCTGAAAACTCACTTGCACCTTATGGTCACCATCTGTGGTGTGGAACGTTTTCAACCTTGACAAAGCAGATTTGTCCGAGGATATTTCCGCTCTTTGAAATAAGAGAATTAGCTGTGGTAAAACCAGAACCCGTGTTGGCACATCTACACTCAGGCGATCTCTGGAAGGGAGGGGAAAAAAAAAAGTATATCATTGCAATGAGCGTCTGGTTGCCAACCTGTAAAAAATAACACCCCGCCACCCCCGGCCAGCTCCAGCTGTGTCAGTGCTCAGCAACACCAAAGGCCACTGGCTTTTCCTCCTCCTCTTTAAAATATGAAGTGCCTTTTTAAAAGCCCATGAGAAGAAAGGCACATGCAGCAGGTGGTCACATCTGTGCCCACCTCCCTCCATCCTGAACAATTTGTTCCTGAGTGCTCCTGAGGAGGAAAAGGATGGAAATTCTGGGTGTGAAAGGAGGATGAGGGTGGGTGGAAGAGGATAAGGGCAGGCATTCCTCTCCCATCTCAAGGAGAAACAGAAGATCTTAAAGCCCATGAGCTGTTTGCCATTTCTCGCTCTATCTCAGTGTAACCCCTACAGGAGAATTCCCCCAGAGCCCAGCTCGCTGACAAGCACAAAAATCAACATATGTCTGAGATATGTATGCACAGGCATGCTCTCTATCACTGTTGAGATGGAAGCAACCACAGAAATATAAAACATAGATGGTTTCCTTTTGATTTGTCCTTCATTTGAGAATTCTCCATTGGCTGTAATTGCACTTGTAATACTGCCGCAGTTGTGTATTTTCCAAAGAACTGAGTCAATAATCCAAATTATGACTCCAGCTCCGGACAGAGTCTTTCATTTCAACTCATTTAACATTTTAATAATTCCTTAAGTGTTGTAAGGTTTTTGTGTTGAGCTGGAGAGGAGCGCTGCAGACCCATGGCTCCTCTCTGCTTCTGCTGGGATTTTCCATATTGACTCTGGACAAATCATTTAATGACTCCAGTCTGTAAAAGGGGGATCTACTGATTTCCTTATCTTCAAGTTATATTGTGAAGCTAAATTTGTGCATATCACTGCAGATAGTGATTTTTGGGGGTGCAGAAAATGTATGTCCAAATAGATAGGTCCAGAAGTGCATCTTAAAGAGATAATGTTGCTCTCCTTCCCCCAGCCACCACCCAGAATGCCACAGATATTTGAAGTTTTAATTTTTGGGAAGCACAGGGCCAATTGCTGCCAGAGTTAACCACAAAAAATTTAATCTGTTCTACCCAGGTCCAACAATTTGTTCCCCCCCCCACCCCCCCGAACCTGGATTTTTACTTCTTCCACCGAATTTTCCCCTTCCTTTCCATGAAGTGGTGGAATCCCAGCGAGCTACACTTCAGCAGAGACGAGTAGCACTGTCAGGCTAATTAGAATTCAATTAACACAGTCATATTTTACCACTTCACTCTCAGTTCTGGTGGGCAATGTCACACGCTCCAGTGACACAGGAAGTACCGCGATGCGAATTAAACCTCGTTTGCTACTGGCAACCAGTAGAGACACAGGCCGGAGGTTGTCTGCCTCCAGAAACCACAAGAAAGGGCTCAGCTCTCACCATCAAGAGCTTCATATGTAACTCTGGCCTTTAAAACGTGTTACAATGACTCAGAATGAGGAACAAGAGAAAATCTGCCGAAGAAGCAGTTTGTCACGATGTGGGATTCGCTTCTTCAACAGCTATAACCTCAGTTTCCTGATTCAGCAACTTTGGTGCCTATAAATTAAAGAAATAAAATGAAATGGCATCGTGTTTGCATGGGATGGAGGTAAAACTGGATCCAAGATGAAAATCACTCTGGTGGTCAAGAAAATATGTTGCAGTGTGCCTGGGATCAAGATTGGTGTCAGCAGTGAAGTTAGGGGAACCCTTGTGTGATCATTAAGTTTATCAAAGCCTTAGCAGGAATCAAACATGGGTGAAGTATTGGACTGATTGAAGTCAGGGTGATACTTCCAGCCTCTCACCACACGTTTCTAAAGAGCCCAAAGCCCAGCGCTGTGGCTGAAAAGCAAAATCAAAATAGAGCAGATAAATAATAAATTAAATAACATAAGTTAAAGCCTCCTGGAAATGAAAACTGATTAGCCAGATTTCACAGAGGGTTTCAATTAAGTCTGTTTCTCATTTTTGTTTATCTATATTTAATACTGATAAATAATGTTATTTCATTATAAGTCTCTGACGGGTGTTTCTAGCCATTCTTAAAGGGACAGTTAGGCTTTAAAAAACCCTCCATCACCTATGGAATCTGGGTTAGCAAAATGGAAATTATTTTTCCCCACTAATGATGTTTGCATGTTTTCTTGCACTCTGTGTCTCCTATGACTTTCCAGATGCTAGAAATGGAGCTCTACCAAGAGTTCCCATCTTCTTCCTGTGTTGAAACCTGGACTATTGGCTATGTCTGTGCTTAAATGCTGTGCTACATATGTCAATTATTCAGCCTTGAAAAGAAAAGAGGAAGGAGCAATCTAAGAGCTTCCCATCTCACAGAGTCCACGTGCCCCTGAGACCTGAGGATGGGGAAGGAAGGGCTCAGCCCTGGCCTGTGGTTTCCCTCCAGCTTTACACTTACACCTGACACCACCAAATTCTTCTGCTCACAGAGGAAGGATGGCAAGATTAAAAAGCCTCTTCCAGTATCATTAGGAAACAGTGACCACCGCTGGCAAGCCTTTAGCCACCCCATAATGACCCTGATCCTACCCATTCTTGTATGGTAAGCAAAACTTCTATGCTTTCAGCTGCTGTAGATCAATGCCTTGTCCTGGGCAGATGCCCTGCACACCTTTTCTTTAGTTAAATATGGTTCAGGTGAATAGGGGCAGGCTGCTAAAGGGCAATTTTCTTTTTTTTTTTCACAACAAAGGCAGTAAATCACTGTTACAAATTGTCTGATATTTGAAAACACATCCTGTTATCCAAAGACATACTCTGAACATGATCTTCACAGACTCTGTCTGCTTTGTTTCCCACTCCAGCCTCTACAGGACTTTTTATCTCCTCCATCAGCATCTTGGGTGCTCCCCAGGGCTCTGACTGGCATCACCATGGAGAGGAGGATGCTTTCCCTCCCCTGATGCTGCAGGAGCTGTTATGAAGCACGCAAATGCTACGCTGTGTTTCTTCACATCTCGACTGGGGTTTCTGAGCTCTTGCCATGCACAAATGTAGGAAATTCACTGCTTTCCCCTCCCTGCTTCTCTTCAGGCCTAAGGCAAAAGCTGCTGCAGAGACCACCTGGGTTAAATTAGCACAATTAAACAGTGTTAAGCTGCTTGAGGAAATGCAATGCTGTTTTCTGTGTTACTGAAGTCATGGTACGTGGCTGTGAAATTACTGTTTGGGAGCAGGAGGATGACCTGTGGGAGGAGCACAGAGCCAAAACCCTCACTTGTGTGTGTAAAGCTCCATCTCCTCGTCTAAAGCAAATAACAGAATCACAGAATGGCTTAGGTTGGAAGGGATCCTTAAAGCTCATCTCATTCCACTCCTGCCATGGGCAGGGACACCTTCCACAATCCCAGGGTGCTCCAAGCCCCATCCAACCTGGCCTTGACACTTCCAGGGATCCAGGGGCAGCCGCAGCTTCTCTGGGCAGCTTCTTCCAGTGTCTCACCACCTTCACAGGCAAGAATTTCTCCCTAATATCTATTCTAAACCCACTTTTTTCAGTCTAAAGCTATTACTCTTTAATTTCTGAAGAGTCCAGGGGATGATCTATTGTGCACTGTGTCTGTGCTATAACCAGCAGCACATCAGAGGTGCTTTTTCAGAGCAGACGTGTGTGTTACAGGGGAGAGGTAGGAATGTTATGCCAGAAGTCTTTTATTTGATTAACTCTATAAGAGGGAAGATGGGTGGCCTTCAGAAGGGCACAGGTAGCACTGCCTGGAGCTGTGTGGGGTGGCTGCTGCTGCCAGACCTGCTGCTGCAGGAAATCATGCTGCTGAACCAGGATGACCTTGTTACTCCAAATGGAGCCACTTCTTTCTGCCCCCAGATTTTATCTAATTGTCTGTTTGTTTGGCAACCTGAGCAGAGCAGTGTCTCCAGCTGGGCTGCTGGATGTCTGAAAGACTGAGGCTGTCTGCGAGCAGATGGGAATGTTCCCATATTTCTGTCTCCAGCTCTCAGGGACCTGACTGAGACTCACAGTGCTCAGAATGCTGAAGAAGAGTGCCCAAAAAATGCCATTGCAAATGCAGCTGGAAAGTAATCTTTTTTTATTCACTTTGATTTCTCAGGATTTTTTTTTTTTTTTTCAGCCTGAAACCCAGGCCTGGATCTAGTGATGCACAGAAAGGAAGGGTGTTGGGTGTCTGCTCATGTGTCTCTGTCCTACTTCTCCCACAAGTAGGACATCTGGGATTTATGGTCACCTTAGTCTGAAGCTTCAATCTCCTGCTGCAGCAAGCGCCCACAGCCCTCAGAGCAGAGGCTGGGCTCCAAGTCAGGCTCTGTGCACTTTGCAGCACTGCTAAAATAACTCCTGTGACAAGGGGAAAGGAAAGCAAAAGGAACTTTGTAATTCAGTGCTGAGAGCACTCCCCAGGACAGAGGAGCCCTAAGCTGTCACTCCTGCTACCTTCAAAAGTAATATCTTCCTGGCTACTAAAAACGTGTCCCTCTGGGGAGCAGCTTCCCTGTTTCCCCTGGAATTTCCCTGTTCCTGATGCTGCATTCCCAGCCCTGCTCCCTTGCTGTAGTTACAGGCATCGCGAGCCGTGCCGGCACCATCCCCGCTCAAGTCCAGGATAGAGGGAAAATTCACTAAAGAAAATTAAGCTCCACCTTGATGTCCCACTTTTCTCAGGCTATGTTTTTGCAACTTCGTAGCAGATGGTATGTCTTAGGTATAGCACTTTGGAGATGCCAAGTGATGTCCTATCCATCAGTGTTTTTATTTAATGAGGAGGGAAATTCTGACTCCTACTTACACTTGGGAAGCTGCAAGAGGGAGACAGGTGTGATGCTATTTCATACTGCTGTATCATCTACCCAGAGCCCTTAACAGCTATTTTTAATCTGGACACTAAAGGAAGTATTAATTAGGAAAACATATCCTGGTGCCTAATACAAATTGTAAAGACTCTAATGGGTTATTACAGCATCTTAATTTTCTTCAGAGACTACAATTAGCAGTGAGTTGGTCTGCAGTGTGATGACTTTTTTTTTTTTTTTTTTTAATCTGAGAAAATAAAGGATGCAAATATAGGGCAGTTGAGTCACAAAAGGTAAAGGATGGGGTTCCGGCCCAAAATACTTCCAGTGTGTCCAGTCAATACATTTAAAATTAGATATTTTACTTGAGGTACAGCTGAATGAGGAAGAAAAATAACTGGGGTGTAGGAGCTCTTTAAAAATGTGAATTAGGTGACAATATTGCACATAACTGTTCATAAAAAATGTCACAATATTTTGCCATTTACATATAGCCAAATCCTTTATATCTCTGCTTTAACGTGGCACAGTAGTTTCCATTAACCTGCACATCAGATGATAGATATCAGAATTTTGGACTTTCAGGACTTTTTGGACTGTCAGGACTTTCACTGTTGAGCAGATGTAGTTGAACCTTCTTGCTTTGTGAGATTGCAAAGAATGATGATTATGTTGGTGGAAGATAACTTTATGGTCCTTTTCACAATGAAATCTTGTTTTTTTGAGAAATTAGGCTTGTATTATTACACAGAAAATAGCTTATTAGTGAAACAAACTTCTTCTGTGTACAGACTTGATCATGAAGTCAGCTGAAATCCAAAAATGCTAATTGAAGATGAAATACTGACCTCTCTGTTGTTCCTCTGCCACATGTGAATGGAAAGGTGGAAATTTTTCCCTCATATGAATATGGATGAGGTTCATCTAAGGAAGCTGATGCTGGTGCTGGTCTTACTGGGTCCCTACAACAAGAAAGCAAGCAAACTCTTCACAGTGGCTATTTTTCATTGGGAAAATGTAGCTGAACTGATAGAAAAAGTGAAGAAAGAAAAAAGGGCCAACAGGAAAACACTAAAAAGTTGTAATCTACTGTAAGCACTGTGTGAAGAGATCATGCAGCTGATGACCTTAAAAAAAAAGCCTCAGCACCAGAATAAATCACCACTACCATCACTGACTATGCCTTTCATTTCCTCTGCACAAAGCAGAGGTACAAGGCACTGGGAAGCAAAACAAACATATTTTTGTGTCCTCTCCTGAGAAGGGTGGGAAACCCCCTTCTGCCACACAAATCCTCAAGCAGGGGCCCTTGTGGTCATGTAGTTGTGAGAAGGAATTGGAGGTTTGACTCCACTGGCCATCTCATGGGATATTCAAGCTTATGGTGCAGCACATGGGGAATGCTGTGGCTTCTCGGACTCACCACCACCTCTGTCAATACTTCAGCCCTGTCCCTTTCAACATCCTCACCAACTTCACAGCCATAGGAACAGGTTTATTTTAATCTGGTATGTCTCCAAAATAGCTAGCTCATAACTGGCTTCCTTGGATTTCTAAATGTGGGCAAGAAAGCTGATGAATGAAGGAGGAAGCGGGACCTATCTGAGGCCGTGCTCCCCATTTCCCTTTCCTTTCAAAAAGAGACAGCAAAATAAGCAAACGTGTCAATGTGATAGAGGTTGTTTTCACAAAAGTCCAGCCCACAACCCACTCCTGCCCTGGGAAAGCCTGCACTGGGCTCTGCTCCTGCCTTGGCTCTCTGCAGGCCAGCCCACACCAGGCAGCTTGCAGAGCCATGCTCCCTTCTTGGAAACATGGAAAGGTGATTATGGATAAGCTGGTGGATTTCCACCAGAACCAGAAGGTCTCAGGGACTCTTAAAGAGGTTTAAGCAGCTGAACATCAGCAGTTCCCTGCAGCCTGGTCCTGGGCTGGGGAAATAGTCACCCATACTTCCATGAATACTTGCAAAGACATACCTTAGGCTCAGTGAGTATCGGGGACTTGTATTGCCTTTGAAATTAATTCTTCAGCCCATACCTTCATTGGCCATGGTACAAATGAACACTACAGGCTGAACATTAGATATTTATGTTCATCTACCAATCTGTAATAAGCTATCGGGACAGATTTTGACACGTACATTGAAGTTATTGCTTTTTTATCAATATCACGGTACATTTGTCAGCAGAGAATAATAATTGTATTGCTATGTATATAACTGATCTTGTAGTGTGACACTGTGCACAAATTGAACACATTTCATCTTAAACACAAGGCTATTAATTAAAATCAGGCAGAAATAGAAAATTTTAAAGTGCCAAGAATGGAGCATCTCTGAGCAGCTTCTTCTCCAGTATCTTCTCTCATAAATAACTTGGATTCTTACAGGCTCACCTACTTGTTCATGGATTTGTTTGTTGCAGGATGCCAGAAGAAAGGCAAGGTCAGAGGTCTGAAATCAAGGGCACAAGAGGTAGGCATAAGGCTGCTGTGAAAGGATGAGAGCATATTTCTGAATTTCAGCAGGCATCAAGCAGCATCTGCTGTAGTTATGGCAGCAAGAGGAGCTTTCGTTCCGTTCCTTGCTTTTCACACACCAGTAACTTAGACAAATGCACTGCATATGTGGGCACAGGTAGTCATCTGCACTTTTCACAAGTGTCCAGCCAACTCTGAATTTTAATTACTTCTAACTTCTATGTTAATTTCCTTCCAACCTGGCTGCTTTTTCTACAGCCAGTGCTGGACTAAAGATGAGGCTAGGTTTCAAGAAATAGTAAGTTTAAAGCAAGAAATCCTTTTAAAATCACTAATCTTCACTCACATGCGGTAGAATATGCAGGATATTATGCACAAGGAAGGAAAAAAAAAAAACCAAAAAAAAAAACCAACCCAACCTTAAAAGAGCCAGAAACAGCATTGAAGATCTGGGAAGAATTTCTCTGCCAGAGGTTAATGGATATCATAAGAGAAAGAATGAGTCAGACCATATTTAAAAACTAATTGCCCATTATCCAGGTGTGATGATGGTTGATGTTAAGACGTTCAGGTTACCAAAGCAGTGAAATGTGGTTATTTTTATCAACTGACCAAAGTGTAATAAAACTGTACTAAAAATTCCCTGGGAGAAGTTATTGATCAATGTTTGCCTCTTATGGCAGATTGTAAAAAAGAGGAAAAGGAGCTGTACCTTACACCAGCATAAAAGTCAGCCCTGACAAGTTTGAGGAGTTGAGATTTTTGTGGCATAAAAAATCTCTAGGCCACAGCATAAAATAAGGCAAAATCAGTGCTGGTAAGAACAAGACCAAGTGGTGTAAGATGAGAGGTCAGGTACTAGTGAAGCTCTAACCTTGTAATCAGCTAAAGGCCTAGATTTCATATTTCAGTTAAAAGTTAACATGTAATTTCAGTATTAAAACCAGAGATAGAGAAAAAAAAAAAAGTGGAAGTAACTGCCAGTCATCTTACCAAACTTATCAGGATTTTCTGTTAGAAACAGGAGATGGACCTGCATGAATACATTCGTGAAGCTTCAGCAATTTTCACAACAAGCATTAAGGCAGTGCAAAGGTCAAAATGGGATGGGGACAGCAGCACCAACATCCAGAGAGGATACTCTTCTATTGGGTGTACCAAAACACAATACTGTGAATGGAGGTATTTCTTTCCTATTTAAATGTCTTATCATGGTACTTGTCATTAGAAATATAATTCTCCTTTCCCCTGAATACATTTGCTGATTTTGGATGTAAACTCATGTTTTGCAAAATCTTCTTCTTGCCACAGAAGGGTGCTTAGGGAAACCCATTGTTTTTTCTCACCTTTGTGAGAAGGTATCCAGATTAAGTGATGTTTATTAATTTCAGAAGCATCTCTGATTATCAGATATGCCCAACAGTACCTGTTGGAACAGTTTTGTGACAGGGGCCCAGACCTTTGCAGTCAGAAAAGGTTCCTTGGTTCCTACTGCCAAAAGCTTTCCATTTTCTGATAACAATACCACAGGCAGAAGTTGGAATAGTTTCCTAGAAAGAGGCAGATTTTTCTGCCTTCTCATTCCCATGCACAGATGGAGACAAGACAAGGCCTGGTTTAGTTTTTAAATATGACAGTGTAGCTAAAGTTGCTTTTCATCTTAAATTCCCTGTATATCCTCTACATATTCTTCCTTTTCCAGCTCCTAAAGGGGCTCCAAGGGAGCTGGACAGGGACTTTGAACAAGGGCATGGAATGACAGAACAAGAAGCAATGGCTTACCCAGAGGACAGGGTTAGGTGGGATATTGGGAAGGAATTGTTCCTGGGGAGGTGAGGCCCTGGCACAGATTGCCCAGAGAAGCTGTGGCTGCCCCTGGATCCCTGGAAGTGTCCAAGGCCAGGCTGGATGGGCCTTGAAGCAACCTGGGATAGTGAAGGTGTCCCTGCCCATGGCAGGAGGGTTGGAACAAGATGACCCTTAATGGTCCCTTCCAACCCAAACTCTTCTGGTACTCTGCAGTTCTATGAAAATGATGTGACCATGTTTCTATATTACTCAGTAATATATTATGCACTATTCACAAAACACTCCTTAGTTTACTATGCCAAAAAGAAAAAAAAATCCATGACAAGTATAGTCTAGGAAAGATCTTATTCCACTAACAACTTCCATAAACAGCCACATGTAATTTTTTCCAGAAATGAGTCAAAAGATCACTTGCTAAGTCACTGGCTGGTACAAAATAGATGCCATTAGATAAAACTCATTCCAGTGAGCCCCAAAAGGGCACAACATTGAAGTGCTCCGTGGGCTTTGCTTTGAAAACGTTCTTTCCCACACACCTGCTAGGCTGGCACAGCTGAATTTTCCCATTTTTGTCAAATCTTTCCTGTTTAAGATGAGTAATAGTGCCAGATTTCTGAAGTAATACACCACTTAGTGTCGTATTCCCCGGTAAAGTTCCTCTATAACACTTTTATTTGCAAAGGTTACTATGACAGCTGCTTGGCTGAATATATTTTCAAATTGGGTATTTATGTTCTTCCATAGCTATTTGAATTATTTTACTTCATGTGTTGAATCTCAAATAAAAATTTTATCAGCTTTGGAATGTGATTCATTATTTAATTGATCAGGATCATTCTATTTAATTGCTATAATTCACTTCACCTTTTGTAGGGTATATCCAGCTTCTACCTTCAGCCTTTAATTGACTGCAGTTTTATTTCCTGCACCTTTTCCATCTTTTATTAATTGATTGAGCTGTGACAGTTCCTTTTGAAACACCAAGCAGAAAAGACAAAATGTTTTCATAGATTCTGAGGCCATCACAGTTCTCCAGCCTGGCATCCTGTGTGGGGTGGATTACAGACATTCACACAATCCACCTCAATTTTGAGTTATTGAGTCTGCAGCTCAGTCACTTGCGGTTGACTTGGAACATATCTTCTAGGAAGTTTTCCAATTTCGAAGACTTCAAGTGACAAAAATTATCCCACATCCCATGTGCAGTATCCAAATGTTAAATTGTTCTAACAGCTGAATTATGTGCAATCTTAAAAATTTACACCTCATTTCTGATATAACTTTTTCAGCTTGAGTTTATAGGCAGACGACCATTTTCTGCCTGTATCTTTCTTGTGATTAAAAGGGCTTGTGGAATTGTGTATCTTCTCTGATTTATTTAATGGGCTTAAATGCAGGCTAAAATAAGTGGTATGTAACTGCAATAGGATTTTTAAAGAGATAATTTAAGGCCTCACTGGACATCTTTGAAGGCAGTTAGTGAACATGCAGCTGGGTTTTAGATATATATATAGATATATAAATATAAATATATGTATGAGAATGATACAGTTATATACAGATGATACAGGTGTGGAGAAGGGACTAGATACCCGAGCTGGGAATTTCTACAGGAAATTTCCTATACCAACACAGCTGTTTAAAGGTTAGTGAGTCCAGGGCATGATCTAGTCACTATCTCTGCTTCCTTCCTCTTCTTCATCTTCCTGTAGGCGTCTTGGAAATTGGTCCCAGGTCCCAGATGGGTAAGGTGAATATATCAGGTGTTTCTTAAACATAGAGGGAAGAGCAGGATATGTGAACTACAGCCTGTGATGCTTCAGGGAGTGAGGGAAATTACCAGACACTTCATGAAAAGTCTATTTTTTTTCGTTTTAGATTTTCCTTAGTAGCTTGGCAACATGTAATTCTCCAGTCTCCCAAACCCTGTCATCTAAGTTATGTTAGGATTCAAACAGCTAGCAGACTGTAAACAGGAGAGATTAGTCATCCTCAGATCCCCAGCATTACCATTTTGGAAAGAGGGAGAGTGGTTCCTGTACGACCCCGCGCTGTTTACATTGGGGTAGCAGCAGGGAAGAACATGGGAAAGTCAGATATAAATGGCACTTGAGAAAAAAATTGAAAACATTTGCCAGCACTGCAACCTACTACGTAATAGCTCCTGAGTGGTGCTCAGCTCTGTCTCACAGATGCCCTTCAGTGGGATGAACCCGAGCATCACAGCCTAGTGAGCGGGAGACAGTCTGCTGCTCTGTTTGAGCTGAATTCCCTCCTCACCATGGTGACCAAGAGAGTTTTATCTGATCTGCTATTCTGGCAAGGTCCTCCATCATTTCTCTGTCTTCTCAGCACAAGCCTCCTCATCGGTGTTTTCCAAGAAACCTCAATCACTCTACCTGACAGAGGAGGACTTCTTTCCAGCAAATGAGCACAAAGGCCCAACACTGTCTTTGGAAAAATATGTTCTTCCCTCCTGGAAGGATTCCAGAGGGCACACTATTCCAGCAAACCCTCTTGAGGACCAACAGCCCGACAGTAGGTGCCCCAAGGTTGTGTTTCAGTTTGTGTCTATAAACACTAAAATAGAGTAGGGTAATGGTGGGCAAGGGTGGGGCCTTTCAGTGTTTGAAGGGGGATTACAAAAAAGATTGGATCAGATGTTTTGGTAGGGTCTGTAGTGACAGACAAAGGAATAATGGCTTTAAATTAAAGGAGAGTAGATTCAGACTAGATATTTAGAAGAAATTCTTGGCTATGAATAAGGTGAGGCCTTGGCACTTGCCACTTGAACACTTAGAAGTGTTCAAGGACAATTTGGATTGGGTTTGGAGAAACCTGGAGCAACCTAGATGTCCCTGCCCATGGCAGGGGTTGGACTAGATGCCCTTTAAGGGTTCCTTCCAACCCAAACCATTCTAAGTCTCTCTGGTGCCATTTCATTCTGTATTGGAGCACTGACTTTACAAACACACACCAGGTCATCCCGAGGTTTCCAGCTCCAGCTCTGGGATTGTAAACCGGAGTGATGTTACCTTTAGCTGAGACAATCCGGTCTCAGAGGTGCTGTAAGAGTCATCCAAGCCCTGTGCTATTGTTCCTGCTGCTGTGTTTTGTCTGGGCAGCCCAAACTCTTATAAACAGGAAACCGGAGACTTCAGATGATTTCTCCGCTTGAATAGAGATTGGTACAAGTATTCGAGATTGCTGCCCTTCTTCCAAACAAAACTCATTTATATGAATATTCATAGGCAATTAAACTGTCGTGACAACTTAAGGAAATGCCTGGACATACACACAGATTAATGTGCGTGTGTTTAGGCTACAGGTCTTGCTCCAGGACCTACAGATATCAATCTATTGTTTGGTCCTTAAGCTGCCAGCAGGCATGTTTTTCTCCTGAAACTCTTCTCCCATAAATACCAAATAAAACTATACTTTGTGCAATAGTCCCAGAGATATCGGTTGACCCAGACTGTATTTGTTTGCATGAGACATCTTTACAGCACTCTGGGGAAAAACCAGAGTTTCAAAACCAGAACATCTATCCTCAGACAAATCTGCTGAACCGTGGAGCCGTATTTCCTGACTTCCAGGTATTTCTTTTGGAGGAGATACAGTAACACTTGTACATCATTCTGAGTCACTCCTTGTGCATATGTGCACATTACATCCATTTTCTCCTGCGCTGACAGGGCATTGCCAAACGATTTAGTTTAGATAGAGCTGGCTCTTCAGCATAATTTTTCACACACACATTTTAGCGCCCTGAAAGCTGAATTCTGATTTACAACCTTTTTGGAATTTGTTTTTCACTGTGGTTTATGCCAAAGATGTTTTATTCATATAAAACAAATGCCTGACATTTGTTTCATTAAGATATTAAACTTGCACTCCGTTTGCTCTCCTGGAAGACAGCAGCCATGTAAAGGATTGCCAGGCCAGGCTCTGGTGAGGGCATGGCAGAGGGACTCAAAAAATGGCATGTGAGCTCATCTTTTGCAGCTCTAACTAGGCAAGCCCTGTTCACAGCCCTGATTCAGTGGCTATTAAATAAACCAGAAAAGCACCCAACCCCACCCTTTGCAGCTGGAGCTTTGTCTGAATGTGATAAGAGATCATTAATTTTCAATTTGACCTCAGCCTATAACATTCAAGTGGCCTCTTTGTTCTCCTAGCGATGTTACAAGCAAGGTCTGAGTCAAGGGAACAGGAACGGAAATATTAAAATAGTCCTAAAAACCTCTTTAGTCTTGTGATCTTGCTCCTCCTGACTTGAACTGAGCACACCTTATCCATCGGACCATCATGGCCCCACGACACGAATTTCCTCTTGGTGACTGCTTCTTTCCCAGAACAAACAACCCTGGTCAGCCAAGGTGAGCAGTTGTGCAATGGTAATGATGGATATTGAAACTCTGCTGTGAAAACATGTTGTGAACAAATCACTGGGGCAAAGTTTATTTATATCAAATGTCTGCGTGTAGCATTTATAACAAACCAAAGTCAGAATAAAAGCTGAAATTCACTGATTAAAGTGCTCGCGGTGAATAGCTCGTACAGCTCTGAATTCAAAGACAGAGTTGAAGAAGTTGTTATTACAATCCACTGCAAAAAGAGCTATTGTGAACTTATGGGCACATCAACAGCTGTCTATGGAAAATTATTATTATTAGGGAATAGAAAATGTCCTATTTTTAACAGATACTCTCAGAATATGGGATGAATTAGAATGAAGGAGAGCCCATCTTCCACATCCTTTTTCATTCAGGCATTTGGCAAGCTGAGACTTTACACAATGTAATTTAGGATGTTTAAATTGCTGTTTGTTACTGGTGGTTTCTCATTGCAATATCTCAAATACTTCAGGAGAGGACGTAAGTCCTTCTGTAAATACACAACTGTCTCCTATGGCTCTTAGGTACTTTAGACTGCTCAATTTGGGTTCACAGGGTTGGAACAAGGTTGTTTTAGTGTTGCTTTAATGTGGTTTTTTTGCTTTCAAGTAAATCCAGTTTCCCATTGACTAACTCATGATTTGTACTGAAATAAACCTTTAAATCCTAAGATTCCTCTCCTTCTGACAGAATTAATAGGCCTGGATGGCTCCAGAATTGGGACTGGCAATCATTAGAGACTTCATTTCCTCTTCTCTGTAGGTGCTCTGGGGGAAGAAATCCTGTTGGGAGATTGTCCTATCAAGTGTGAGGAAAAGGGATGAGTAACACCCTGACTGTGTCTTCAGAAACCTTCACAGGAGCCTGAGACCTGCTCAGAAGCCTTTGGAGCAACGTGGGCAGGAAAAAATTCTATATATCAAGTAACTGACCTCAAGGAATATCTTCCTTTATAGATCTGAACTATATTATGCAAGTTTAAGAGTAGTGGAAAGGGAGGGATGATGGCTTAAGTTAGATGTTTGGTGACTTCCAGGGTCAAGCACAAAAACCGTGGGGTTTTGTGTTAGGGCATTTTGATGATTACTTTAGACTTGTAGGTATACATAGTATTTCTGTGAAAAATACCCCAAAAAGCAGTGTGGGTTTGACAAAATTTCAGCTTCCTGATGATATGTGCTCAGACAACCAGGGAAAACAAGAAATATTATCTGGGTTCCACCACATTATGTGACCTGTATGAACAGCTCAGGCAGGAACTGAGACCTGATAACACTTTATGATGAATATCTTTATGGGGAAAAAGTATTGAGAACTACTTTCACAGAAGAATGGTGATCTTGAGCAATTTTGTCCTGGTCAGTGGGCAATGCTGAAGATTGAACCCAGCACTGATTTTAAATATTTTTGCTCTCTTCATCTCTCTCCCATTAATCTTCAGCATGCCACTCTGCTCTGGAGTGATTATCAATGAGCTGATGGATTTAACTGGAAATATTGGGAAGTGTTCTTCCAGATCTGCACTTTCTATTGCAGTGGTTAATATTTATTATTGCTTTTCTCCCCCAAATTTTAACTGTCTGAATGTCATATTAATTAAACAAATTCAGAATTTGTTTAATTCAACAACTGGAAGGCTTATATTTATCATTGTTCAGTAATACTACCCAAGTGTCAGCTCTTAGCTTGAAAAATTCCTCTGAACTAGTAAACCAGAGAATAATAAAGATACTATAATTTTCTTTCACTAAAATAAACAGAATATTTTCCTAGTTAATTGTTTACATGTCTTACTCCTGTCACTCCTTTCATCCTTATTTTTCTTGTTTTCCTTTATTCACATTTCATCTCTTGAACTCCTTATCTCTCTAATCCCTTATCCTTTATGTTGTTGTTTTATCTCTCATTCCACCATTTTATTCCCTGTTTCCTAAGCCTATCTCCCTTTCCATGCTAGGCTCCCCAGGCTTTAAATGCCCTTTGAACCCCTTTTCCCTTTCCCCCAGTTCTCTACCTTTCTCTTCTCTTTCATTTTTCCTTACAGCAATCTCTGCAGAACAATACTAGAAGTTGAGCTGGCAAGCTGACAAAAAAGAACAGTTGGAAAGAAAAGTTTACTCAAAGACAGGCACACTTCTTTAAGGAAAAGAAAAAATCTATAGGAAGGTGTTGCCAAATCATCTGCTTTTTCAGATGTGAAACTTTTAGCAAAGCTCTCTGCAGCGCTGATGTGAGGGAAGGAGCAGGAAACACTATCAGGTTGCCAGATGACTTGAGGATGGTGAGGTGGGATTCTGAAGTGCACGTGATAGCAGTAATTCAGGATATTATTCCTCATGTAAAAATAGCTATGCAAAATTAACACAAAGGCTTTGGTATAAAAAGATAAAAGCCAGGAAACTCAGAGGCTGTGCAGCTCTTTTTATCTCATTTCATTTTGGTTTGGGCATTGCAGGGAAACAGCAGAGGAGAGAGAGTGTTTACATGGCAGCATCTGGGCCAAGGTGTAGTCATGACAAAAGGTTACTGCACTCCTGCTTGGCAAATGGGTGGGAAGAGGACATGGGTGTAAAGGTGATGATCTCAGGCTGGGGCACGTGGATAGAAATGGGATAGGTGAAAGGCAAAGACAAATCATGTGGCAGAGTGGAGGCACCTACAGATCCCATGGTGGGTCAAAGAGCAAGAGAAAATTTCAGCTCTGACTTGCACAGGGGTGTGTTTGATACTGGGGGTAGAGTAAACCACTTCAGGCTTTGCCTCATAAACTCTCAGCTTTCTAAAAGCTTGAAGCAATGTTCCACCCCTGAGGCCTGAGTGGCTTCAGTTGGCAAATCTCTGTTAGATTGCATTGGTTTACCCTGAATTTGAATTTCACTCCTGGAAATAACATGGCCACGTGAAGAGAGCTGTAGATGGGATTTCTTTTCCCATCCTCACCATCCAAGCCGATGACCCTGGGCCTTGACTTGCATTCCTAATAGGATAGTCCTTCCTTTGCAAGGATTCTTTAGCACCTGTAGGTTACGTGTTCAATTAGCATCTGTATCCTGAACTGAGCCCAGTTGCACAAGCTTTGAAAAAAGTAACAACCAAATGGCTAATTAGGTCAAATTTGGGGCGTATCAGACTTGACAGTGTCTGGCTTACATCACTGTGGATTTACATAATGGAACTTAACGGTGCTGAAGAGTCTGTTGTGTATACTCGCATGACTCTATGGAGGCTTTTTTCCATAATTTTCTTTAAAACATAAAACATTCACTCAGAAGAATATCTTCTTGGTAACTTTTCTGTGTGTCTTGTACAGAGCAGGGCTTATACTGCTTATTACCTGGGCTGCTAACACAATAGTATTGCAATCAGTTATCTTATTTTTCAGAACTCAGTAATCAACGTCAGCAACCAATTGTTTAGCAAATTTCCTTTTTAAAACCAAAGCTATTTTTCAACTGTTTGTTCAACTACAAAAGCCTGGGAGAGATGGCAAAACCCATGAGGGCTCAAGGTAAATGCCTTTGTTTGTCTTTTCCAGAGATACTACCTACCAATGAGCAATAATAAAAAAAAGCAAACAAACCAACAAAATCTTAAGTTAATAAAGTTTTATATTCTTACTGTGGCTTCCTCTGTCTTCTAGCAGCCCATCCTGTACATCAAAGGTCAGAAAGAACACAATGAGTCACTATCAAAACCCAAAGAATGCTTCGTGAACAATTACTATACATAAATTGCAGCCTGGTATTTAATTTCTGTGCCAACTCACAGTAATACAGCCCATTTCCTCTCCTTTTTTTTTTTTTCCCCTGCTGCTTTCGTCCATAATAGCAAACAGCTTTGTTAATCTGCTTACAGAGCTTGACTTTTTTTTTTTTTTTTGGGGTGGGGGGTGTAGTACTTATACCATTGCTTTTCTGAGCAGTGGGCAGCAGTGGTATAAAATCTTTTGCCTCAGCTCTGTAGGTGACACTTTGGTGTCAGAGTCCCCAACAACTTTTTAAGACTGCCAGGTTCTGTAGCCGAAAAAATCATTAGAAATACTGAAAGGGTCCCCTTTGAAACTCAGAATCAAGGTTTCCCCCAGAGAAGAATCAGCTGTGCATTAGCTCAGTCCTAGCAGAGCAAGTGAGCTCAGTGCAGCTCTGACACATGTGCACATCCCTCAACACATCCACTGTCTGCAGGACCAGCCCCAGGAGCCATTCACCCACTACAGCAAACTTGGTACCTTACACACTCTTACTACCATGCCTGTGGGACAAAACAGGACTGTTTGGAGCCAAAAGTATCTTAGTGATCATCATCCTTGGTATTTCATCCTGCCATTCCCAGTTTTCCCATTTCTTGCTGCAATCCCTTCAAAAAGAAGCATTTATTCTGTTGAATAGTATAACATTCAAGAAATAAAAATCTTTTAAAAATTTGCTGAACAAATACCATGAAGACAAATAAAGGAGAATTATTTTTCAGAAGGTAGGTATTATGTGTGTGTGAAATTAATGAATGCAAACCCAGATTTAAAATCTTCATTTTATTACCTATGCATTCAAATTCTGCAGACTGGTAAGTTTTAAGTAGTCTACTGGTTAACATTTATTGCCTCTAACGAGCAATAATATGGACTAGAAAGTTGTGATGACAAGTAGCAACAACTGGCATTCTCTCAACAATTCCACAATAAGAAAAGAGGGAAGTAAGATAATATCAGCTAGCTTCCTTCTGAAGAGGTTTGGTTAAGTCAGAATTCTTCGTTTCAGAAAATTACAAAGCAAAACTACTTCAGACTACTATTCTACCTAGCATGGGAGGAAGATAGTAGATATTTTTAATGTTCCTAAAATAATCACATCCTATTGTACCCAGCTCTAGTAAAAGGTAGACTGAAGTAAAACATTGCTTTTTTTTTTTTTTTTTGTCTGCTGAATTGTGAGAAATATTCAAGGACCCTTTGCTTCAGTTCATAATAACAGAAATAATCAGATATGTTTGAGGGATCTATTCTGTACTCTGGCCATCCTCTGAAACACAGGATTTAGGCAAGTTCAGAGCTTTGATTTGTCTTCAAAAATATTTACATCAACAACTGACATGAAGGTGACTCCAAGAAGGGTTTGTGACAGTGCTTGCAATACACTTGATAAGTTTGGAGCCTAAATTTTAGTTATTTACTCGATTTTTAACCCATGCAGTTTCCTGTTTTCAATCTCAAAAAAGAAGGTGGGAGCACTTACATATCTTTGAGGATTAAGATCTAATCCTGAAGGCGCTCCAGGCCAACAGCAATTTATACTTATAAAAACACTACTACTGCAATTTTGAATAGACAAAAGTACCACCAGGTCCTCCCAGGATTGGGATATATTGCTAAAATGCTTTTCTGGGGCAATGGTATTATCATAGAATCATGGAATGGTTTCAGTTAAAAGGGACCTTAAAGAGCATCTCCTTCCAATGCCCTTTCCACAGGCAGGGACACCTTCCACTAGACCAGGTTGCTCCAAACCCCATCATCATGCAAATCTTATAAGTTATTAATTATTTATAAAAATTGAGTGTATTTAGCAAGCTTGAGTAAAAGCTGCTACAGCAGACTAATTCAGAAATCTATTTTGAGCCAAATTTCAGCAAAGCATTTGTAGTTTTTGTACATTCTTGGTTGATTAATTCTGAAAACTTGCATGTACACATATAATCTCCATTTTTGCATATGCTTATACCTATCTGCAAAGTACAAGTGGCATAAGCGCTGTAGAATTTGCATACATCCAAACAGAAGACTCAGTTCTGCAGGAGAACTTTTAGAATCGTGACCCCTTCTAAGTTATACCAGCAAAATACAGAAAACTCGCTGTCACTTATGATGTAGAGCAAAATGGAAGTAGAGGTGATGAAAGTGCTTGCTTGTGAATGAGAGAACAATACATTCTTCGGTCCTTCCCTGTAAAGAAAATATTTCTGCCTTTTTTTTTTTTTTTTTTACATTTTCTTTCTTCTCTCACACTAACTGAACGTGGGTGGAAAACAGTAGAAAAAGAAAGGGTCATGTTTGCTCCTCAAAATTTGAAGACGGTGTTTTTTTCCTTTGCCACAGATGCTCCGTGCTCATCAGTTGCCGTGTACTTCTGAGAGAGAAAAGAGAGAGAGGAATTGCCAATAACATTGGTAACCTTAAGTGTAGGCATGCATAAAAATTTGCTGAAAATTGGGTTGTGGTACATGTTCTTATTTTAGATTTGCCCTTGTTAACGTCTTTTTAATAAACAGGTGCATACACTTCCCCAAGCTGTCACTGTTGTTTATCCAGTCTGCACACTTTATAAATCTACTAATGGAATAGACCCAATCATCTTAAGGATCTGTGCTTTAATAAGCTACAGTCTCAAAGTTTTCAGGCAAATACTTTCTGGCACTATAGTTCTGCTGGATACAAGCTTCACAAGGTTTGCTTTTCAAGATTTAAAAAAAAAAAAGTGACACAATTTCACTTCTAAGTTCAGCACAATGTAATAGAGAGTTTGGCACATGGTTGACATTAAGATTGGCAACAAAGTGGGCTGGATGGAGGGAAGGGAAAATAAAAGGTGTAAGAAAGGTGGAGCATCTCCAGAAATGGAGAGAGCTGATTTGTTCAGCCTGGAGAAGAGAAGGCTCCAGGGAGAGCTCAGAGCCCCTTTCACTGCCTAAAGGGGCTCCAGGAGAGCTGGAGAGGGACAGGGACTAGGGCCCAGAATGACAGAACAAGGGGGAAGAGTCCTAACCTGAAAGAGGGTATGTTTAGGTTGGATATTAGGAAGAAATTATTGTTTGTGAGGGTGGGGAAGTCCTAGCACAGGATGGTCAGAGAAGCTGTGGCTGCCCTATCTGTAAAAGTGTTTAAGACCATGCCTGGATGGGGCTTGGAGCAATCTGGGATAGCAGAATGTTTCTTTCCCATTACAGGAAGGGTTGGAACTGGATGGTCTTTAAGGTCCCTTCCCACCCAAGCCATTCTGTGATTCTGGATCTTGTTAAGGGACCCAGACATTTACTCTGCATTGCAGGTTTCAGTCTTAAGCAGCATAAACACCCTTCACTGGATCCATCCCCTGGTTCTTTGAGAACAGAGTTGCTCCAAACCCTTAATCATGTTTGTATCTTCTGCTGGACTCACTCCAGCAGCTCCATGTCCTGAGGATCTCCAGAATTTAGGAAATGAAAGCAACAAAATAAACTTTCACCGTCTCGCTGAAGTTGCTTGGAACTGGATGATCTTTAAGGTCCTTTTTGACCCAAACTGTTCCATGATTCTATGATATGTAAACCCAAAGATACCTTTGTTGCTGTATCAGAAGAGGAAAATTTCCAGCTATCACCACTTGCAGTCAAGTCTATGGCCTACATGTGAGAAGTCAAATAACCCCATACTTGCACACAGCTCCTAAGGGCTCTTTTAACTTAGAACTTCACGTGACCTGATGTGTTATGGGTTCCACAGTGCCTCATTAGGTGAGGAACCCTTGAGCAGCCTCCGTGCCGGTCTGAGTCACGGTGAGCCACAAGGAACTCCACTCACAGACTGCCAGCATTATTCCTTCTGGGAAAAAGGCAAAAAAAGAAAAACATTTTACAGCAGCGAGCCTGGGTGCAGGACAGATCGAGTGATTTGCCATGAAAAAAGTTAGAGGGGCTCATTAGAGGCAAAGTTATTAGGCCAAGCAAACAGTTAATCCCTGTCACACAGAGGTAACAGAGTTGCCAGTCTTGAACTCTAAATTAAAGGCACTTTCTGAGCACCAGAGAAGTGACTCTATTTTGCAGCTTCCTCAGTACCATCCATCTACCATAATGCTGTGGTGTTTTTCTTTCTTTAAATTCTGGGCTCCAACTAATTACTGGCAGGAAGTGCCTATTTTTATGCCATTAGTATGCAAATGAGTGAGAAGTAGAAAAATATTCTAAAGGAACTGTTACAATATCTGTCCACAGATTACTGGCCAATTAGAACATGGGATTAGGGCTGCAGGACCCCAAAAGAGTATGGCCAAAGACTTTCTGCTTGGGTGCCTCAAATGTAGTTTCAATGGGAACTGTATATACACGGTCCTTTTCCTCAAAAAATAAAAAAAAAGGGAGAAAAAAAGTTCAGGCCTAAATTGCCTGCTTACAAATGAGCACTTCTACACTTGGAAAATAAATGCCTTCACTTCCTTGCCTCAATTTTTCTATCCATAAATTGCAGATAAAACATCCTGTTTGCGTTCCAGCATATGCCAGGGGCAAATTATTCAGCTGGACTGAAGGCCTCCCTCATCTGTCACCCTGTCTGAAAGACAGAACCTTATAAAATTATTTATAATGTACATGATAAATATTAAAAGATATTCAGGTCTTACCACATCTGCCTAGGTAAAACCTATGAAGAACTGTCTCCTTTGTGATGTTTTCACATTTCCATAGCTTTGCAGTGTCAAGAATTCAGAGGTGCAGGACAGTGGAAAGTTACTGGAAAACAACTTTACCAGGATTTTTGAACCCAAAAACCTGTGAAACAAAACGCTGCATTATCCTAAGGGTATTTCTCATGCAAATCAGCCTTCTCCTCACTCTTTCATAATCACGACTAGCCAGAGTAGGGAAAAAAAAAATACATAATTCCTCAAGTTACTGGCGTTGATGCTTCTCACGACTGTACTCCTTGGAAATTCTGCTTTGTCACTCCATTAGGTGTTACTCATTTTGACTTCCTATTAAAAAAAAAAGGTTTCTGTCTACATACCACAGATAACACCACGCTAAACTGAGTCAGTGCGACAAAACATTTCTCCTCTAGAATAGTTCTGCTGGGAAGGTTTGTTACTCAGCGTGGGCAAAAAGAGGGTTTGATACACCTGCCTGTAAGTTACACCTCCAAGGGAGGCAACCAGGTTGATGAGAGAGATGGAGCACCTCTCCTGTGGCACATGGCTGAAGGAATTGGGATTGTCCAGCCTGGAAAAGAGAAGGTTTCGGGGTTGTTTCGTTGTGTGTGACTTTCCTGTGTCTGAAGGGAACTTGAGGGAAAAATGGGACAAGACAACTTACAAGACCATGTTGTGACAGGATACGGGGGAACAGGTTCAAACTCAAAGAAAACAGGTTTATATTAGATATTAGGAAAAAATTCTTTATTGGGAAGATGGAACAAGTTGTCCAGGGAAGCTGTGACTTACCGCATCCCTAGAACTATTCAAGGTTGGGCTGGATGGTGCTTGGGGCAACCTGGTCTAGTAGAAGGTGTTCCTGGCTGTGGCAGGAGGTTGGAACAAGGAAGTCTTTAAGGTGCCTTCCAACCCAAACTATTTTACACATCTATGATGATTCTAAGATAATACCTGCTCAGCTTCTCCCAGGAGCTGCACCACCTGAGAAAGCTTGAGTTACGGAGAGAACCCACACCTCCTACTCACATCTAACTGGCAACAGCCCTGATTGTCACTCTTCAGCTGCTTCTCCCAGAAAACCATCCTCTTTCTAATTGTTTTTATTTAGCCTACTTGGTGCATAACTTCTTGTTATTTATTCCTCCCACCCCTCCCCGCTCCCAAAACTCTCGCGGAGGGGCTCGTCGCTTTTCCTCGGTTCGTCTCCCGCGGCCCGGGTGGCAGCCGGGCTCTCCCCGCGGGCAGGGAGGGTCCCCGGGCGGCGGGGCGGAAGGGGGGGCCGGCGCTGAGCTGAGGGAGGGGCCGGGACGCCGCCGCGTCGGTGCCGACCGTCTCCAGGAGGGAGTGAGGAGGAGGAGGAAGAGGAGGAGGAGGAGGAGGTGAGCGCCCTCGGGGTGGGGTGAGAGCGGGGCCGCCCGCGCCAGCCGGGAGGGAGGGAAGGGGTCAGCGGGGCGGGCGCTCGGCTGAGGGCCGGCGGCGGAGAGGACTGCGGGCGAGCTGGGCGGGGGGAGCCGAGAGGAACCGAGGGCAGCGGAGCAGCCGGCTCCGCCCGCCGCGGGCAGCCCGGGCCCGCCGTGCCCCGGAGCAGCGGCCAATGCCCGGGAGCCGCGGGGCCGCCTCCCGCCGCTCTGACATGGCTGCCGGCGGGGCCGGGAGCTCGAACCGCTTCCCGGCCTTTCCCGGCCCCTTCCCGACCCTTCCCGGTCCTTCCCAGCCCTCCCCGGCCCTTCCCGGCCCCTTCCCGGCCCCTTCCCGGCCCCTTCCCGGCCCTGCGGCGGGCGGGCAGCGCGGCCTGGCCCGGCCCGGCCCGTCCCCACAGCCCCGCCGGGCCCCGCGCGGTCCCGCTGCCCTGAGGAGGATGTTTAGTACGCACACTCTTCTTCTTCCCTTTTATTTCGCCACGCAAGGTGTAAGGGCTGATTTTTTTTGTGAGTCATTAAAGGTACCGGCAAAATCTGAACCCGGTTTGGTTCCAAGTAGCAAAATTAAAATGTTGATGCGTGTGAGCAGTTCTGCTGGTGAAGCTATCCTTAGCTTTGGCGTTCCATCAAGATTTTTAGAAGGAAAGCAAAAACATTAAGGACACTGCTTGTACAAAACGTGGATTTTAGGAAATCGGCTTTATTATTATAAGCTAAGTATGCCCTGGAACTGAACGCTTTGCAGCAGAGGAGCTGCTTAAATATACTTTGTAAACACATCCCAACTTTAGGGAAGTGTGTCTGGGATGAATGGGATTTGGCAGGTCTGCACAAATCTTTCAACACATGACTGGAGTAGCAGACTAGAGGAGAGAAACCTTTAAAGGTGCAAAAGCATGTACTTTGTTTTTTAAGGACTGTGGGAAATAGTTTGAAGCTTAATTTACGTTTCAAAGTTGAGCCCAATAGGTAAAAGCAAATAGCAGATTTTAGTGTGGGTTATAACAACGGCTTGGCATAATTCAATAGAACTATTTTATTGGATTCTATTAACCTGGTTAACCTTAAATCTTAACCATGACAGGGTTTTTATGTAAAGAGCCTCTATATGAAATACAATATTGAATTTTAATTGAGGCCTTTAATTTTCAAGGCCTCATGTCATGTGTATTCTCGCCTTTTTTTCCTCTTTCTTGAAACTCCAGGTGTACTAAAGTCAGTTTAAGTACTGTGAGTCCAGGTTGCACAAATCACATAAGAGGAGATAGGATTTTAAATTGATCCTAGTTTTTTTTTGAGTTTGTGTAGATATAAAAAAAAGTGAAGGTTATTCTTAATGTAATATAAACACCTTGCTGTTTGCAAGTGTAGTAGTACACAAATATGTTTTGTAATTGACTTGGTTACAACCTTCTGGTCAATTTCCCCCTTTAATGAATGATAGAGACGGTTTCACCTCGCAAGAAAATCCTGCTCAGCTCAGGGTGTTGGTACTTTACAAACAGAGCACCACTTTCCTCCCTCAGCTGGTGAAATGCAGTTTGATTTCTGGTACACCTGAATTTGAGTCTCCTGGGATGTTCCATGAGCTAAACACCTGTTAATTAACCCTTGTGGATCCCTTGCATCAGATCAATACCAAGTGCAACAGGTGCTGTTGCAAAAGTGCTGCTTGTGGCTTGTGAAGTGGCTGTGTTACAGCTGAAACCTGTCGCTTTTGCTGCTAAGTCACTCAGACTCCAGTGTAAAAATTATACAACTTCCTTAATGTTGTTTTA
The DNA here is from genome assembly GCF_048771995.1 of Taeniopygia guttata. NCBI lineage: Eukaryota > Metazoa > Chordata > Aves > Passeriformes > Estrildidae > Taeniopygia > Taeniopygia guttata. The sequence continues at coordinate 35,885,197 of NC_133032.1, read as the reverse complement.
AAACCAGAGATATAGACATATTTTAAAGACCTAGCTGGCTGGAGGCCCATTTTAGAGTGGCCGGTAAAAGCAATAAACTATCCTCAAACATTTCTGCTCAATAAAATTCGAGAATATGAAAACAAAAAGTTCCTGGTTTAGCTTTTTATAAATGTTTTCTGCACTCTGTGACTGCAGAGTGCTTTGAGCCCATAGCTCAGAGCCACATGCCTAGAGCATTTTAGGCCTCTGTCCCAATTTACAGCACTGAGTTTGTTACTTTCTGTTTTGATCAAAGCAGCAAAGTTTTGTGGTCTCTGACCAATGTCCTGCACTGGTGGAAGTGTCTAAGCAGATGATTTTACCATTAAAACAGCACATGTTTAGTGTACTTTCCTTCACTCAGTTCTCCTGGAATCAGCCCCTTGTGCAAAACCTGAATGATTGTTGGAAGCTGTGATAACACCAAGCACTTCCTGACATAGAGAGGGCAAGTAGTTCTGGCACCATTTGCTGTATTTCAATTCTTACTGTCTGTAAGCTGGAATATAACTACAGAAAAGAAATGAAATATCTATGCATCTTGTTGTTTGGCTTTACAAGATCAGATTATGTTTATCCAAAACAATCCCATATAGTCCAGCTTGGGAGAGCCATGGGTGTGAGGCATTTCTCCTGCAGCTGTTGGGCAAATCTTTAATGTGGAATACTGTCTTGGATTAGCTATTCCAATTGTCTTGTCTATAGACTTGAGATGTCACCTGGTTAAATAAAAGTGGTAACTGCTGTTTCTATAAAAGTTGGGTTCACAAATATAACACATACAGTCCTGTTTGAAGAGAACTGAGTTCTGTTGTAGGGAAATAAAGTAAAAATTTCTAGTGGTATGAGAGTTATTCTTCGTTATAGTAGTGGTAAGTACTTGGTTATAGTAGTGGCAAGTGTTTAGGGCTTGGAGCAACCTGGTCTTGTAGAAGATGTCCCTGCCCATGGCAAGGAGTTGGAATAAAATAATCTTTAAGTTTCCTTCCAACCTGAACTGTTTAATGATTATATTTTATGATACTGGTATAAAGAGCAACATCTTAATGTTGATTGTGCCACTGCTTGAGACATGAGCTGTTGAGCAGTGGGAGTAGTAACAAAACCAAAGCAAATGGCTTGCTGAGTTGAATAGAACGAGTCTCTCATTGTTTGGAATTACTTGTGTAACATACTATTATTTTTAATTTTAAAAAATTGCAAAAGTGAAGAGCAAACTCTAAATACAAACTCAAGGCTGTTAGGATCTCATGCAGCAGGCATTTCAGAAAAGAGAAAAAACTGGCTACCGTTTTTTTTCCCCCATTTGTATGTGAGAAATGTTCTCTACCAAGTTTGTAAAGCAGGAAAATCACTAATCTTTGGTGGCAGAATTGTTAACAAGGGGCTGTGGAGAGCCAGCCTTGGGCTGCCCCCAGCCATCCGTAAGTGGAGCAGTTATCGGTGGGGAAGCGGGGCCTGAGTGCTGCAAGGACAGAGAACCTGGTGTGAATTTCACTTCTCCGTGGATTTATATCAAAGGATGTCTTAAACGTACACCTTAGCTGGCCATATTGCTGCATGTGAGATGTGAAAGTAAAAATAAACGTGTGAAGCACCAAGCAGGGTAGGAAATGTAAATCTAAGAACCATTTCTTCAGTCCATTATCCTGGATCCCATCTATAGGAATTCATGGGGGCATATATATGTTTTATTTTTGATCGGCAGTATTTCCTCTAGGCAAGAAATCAAAGATCTTTTCAAGTTATAAATGACAATAAGTAGGGAAGCCAGTATTTCAGATTGCTGGTATTTTGGGTATGAGTAGCTTTGATGTCCAAATGAGAACTGGAGGAATGTCTAAAATTAACAGTGAAGTATGTAACACTAATGATGAAATGCAGAAGTTAGAGGAAAACAGGCAAGGCCAGGCACTAAGGGTGGTTTGTATTTTTTCCCCTGAATAATTATTTTTTAATGTCAAAGCAAAGAATACAAACAGTTATGATACATAAATCCTGAAGTAAGTAGATCTTGGATAAGCAACTTTGGTTTAAATATTTGTGTGTGTATGGGTTTGCATATAATCAAATATTCAGAATGTATTACATATGTAATTTGCTGTAGTTGTGCTGAATTGTTGTGAAAGAAATGTTAGGGGGGCCCAAAAAAAGGGGAATTTAATGACTTTTGCATCTGAAAACATCTATAAGTATTGTGGCTCTACAACAGTGTGGTTTCACATGCTGTTTTCCAGTTTTGTTCCAGGATTATTTTTGGGCAGTCAGTGCCTGTTTGTGCAGCAGGCTGTCTGTGTTACTGATGCTCAGTGGTACAAGTATGAAATTGCCCTAAATACCATGGGAATGTTGTCTTCTTGGAGGTGCAACAGTGGTTCCTGAGAAGGTCACTTTGGCCATGCCTCTGGCAACTGAAAATGTGTGGTGGTCATGGTCCTGATGGATAAAACACCATCCAGGGTGCAAGATTTCATTCACAGTTGTTTTTAGAAGCTGTCATTGAGATAAAAACACACCCTTTGAGTTCACACTTAAGTAATTGGATGCAGATTTAATACGATGCAGTGTTTTATTCCTTCTTGGGATGGGATCCATGTCCCATGGTGGACATGACTCACCCTGGCAGGATTCAGCGGTCAAGTGTGTTGGAATGAAGACTGGAGATTTCGCTGTTGCCATGCCTTATTTTCCTCAAGAACTGAGGATCTTGATTAATCCTCCTAAAGCTTAATAAAATACACATATTAGAAACAGACCTGTTGTAAAGTCATTGTAGGGAAGAGCTTCCAGACTATCACAAGCCATTGTGTGTACATGCAAAAGGAAGTGGTTGGGAGTGCTTAAAACTTGGAATGGATGATTAGCCAGAGCAGTGGTGGTGGGGCTTAGCTCCATTTCTAGACCACCTCTTAGAAAAATATCTCACTTTTTCCTGTTTTTTCCAATCAGTTTTGGGATAGGAACAAAAGCTAACCTCATAGTTGTGTGTTAATAAACTTACTGGGGAGTACGTGCCTCTATACATTTTGATTCTGTTTTATTGGTGTTTATTTACCAGTGACACCTTTGTAAATAAAATAGAAATAAAGTCCCTGTTGCATTATGAAAATAAAGTGTTTTTATTAGTATCTTGCCTAGTATATATAAGTGATTTCTCAGAAGCACCATAATTAGCATAATTTTAAAACAAAAATCTTAATTGAAGTAAGCTCCTCATTTAATCTGAATTGTATTTCCTATGTATCTTTCTGCTTTAATATTTACTTTAAATATGAACATGCCCAAAATCAAAAATTCAACAAGTAGTTGAACATATTACATCTTTTATATTCTCGTTCCTTTAAAAGGTTTACACAAGGAATATGCAGTGAGATGACTTTGCTAAATAAGAAATCTATCAAGATCCTGTGAAATTCTGTTTTCAGATTTCCCAGTTGAAAGTCTTCCCTGGCTGATTGCAGTTTAATACAGCAAATTTCTGAGTGCAACTTCTTGTTTGGTCTGAGTTAAAGTTCTCCAAATAAACAATAACATCAGCTTGTTGACTTTACAGAATAATTTCTTGTCCTGATCTTGCTTTAAGAAAACTTTAATGAGAAATATGCTCTTGTTGTTAAGTCAGTTTTCTTCTTGTGATTTGAATGTAAAGGCAAGATTTATGGAAATGACTGCAGGGTGGTGCTGGCCTAATTAGTCATTATTTCAGGCAAGGCATAAAAAATTGGTTGTTCTTGTGCCTAAAACTAATAGTGTATTTTGTATTTAATCTGTAGGTCTTTTGTAAAACAAATGGATGTGCTAAAAACTGCAAAATACACACATTTAAAGTTTGTATGCTATTATTTTGCATGCTGTTTTGGCATGTGACTTAAATTTTTCACTGATAGTTAAATTTACTATTATGCATATATGAAATATATATATCCTTTCAAAGCCAGGAATAATAGCAGCTGAGCTGGAATTTGCAGTAAAAATTTTGGAATTGAGTATGGCTTTTCTACTACTGTCTATTCAAGGATTAAACACAAAGCACTGCAGTGCTTTATAAGAGTACTGATACCTATTGTAGGGGTTTTTTTTTGCAAGGAGTTTTAGGATTATCTGTGTGGTATGTTCAGCATTGGGCTGAGGGGTGTCTTTCAGGGCTTTTTGTGGGCCTGGTTGAGCTGAATTCCCAGTAATTGGTATTTCACCCAGAAGCAACCCAGGTGACTCAGGAATTCTAGCACCTTCAGCATGTGGAATGTCTGTCCTAATCAGGCTTAATAGAGAGGGGGCATTAGCCCAGTAATGATTGAAATCTGCCTTCTAAAGGAAAATATTCAGCAGGGCATGTGACACGAATGCTCCTCTGTGCCTTTGCTCTCTCCTTGTCCAGCCACAGCTCTTGGACATCCTCAGTGGCAATGGGATGTTGCTGAAGTACAAGGCTGCTCTGCACGCTCCTCTCCGTGAATCCATTTTGTGATTAAACTTTTAAAAGTCACAGCCTCCAACATGCCACTGCAGTTTCATGGTAGTTCTGACATTATTTTACTATTCACGCTGTGAATTTCATTCTATAGTAAAATGAATATTATATTGGCCTTTTATGTTGGTTGTCAGTGGAGAATAAGGAAGCTACACTTAGAGCATCTGTATGCAATCTTGGCTACAAGTAGGACCCTCTGGAAAGCTGTTACTGTTGGGGCAGAACTAATCATTCCATGTGAAATTATATAAGGAGAATTAGCTCTGACTCTACCTCATTTCCTTTCATACCGCTGTGAAAATAAGCTTAGGAACGTCAAACCTTCCCTCTTTATTTCTCTAAGTACTTTGTTAAATACTTCTTTTTATTAAGACTTATTTATTGGAGGTGCTAGAAAAGAAAATATAACTGTCTGTATTTCTAGGTACTAATGGGATGTGTGTCCTTGCCCAGTTTGGCAGTTGTGATTTCCTTCCCAGGACTGGATTCCTGCGATCAGTTGCCATTGCCTTCTCTGTACTTTTATTTCCCTGGTGGATCATTCAGAGTACTCCACGCTTAAGGTAGCGTGCTTCATGTGAGAGAAAATTGTCAATCACAGCCTGCCTGGGCTATTTAGAAAAGAGAGATAGCAAAAGCCTGCTCAGAGCTCTAAGGAGCAGTCAAGTCACCTGCTGAGTCGCCTGGCAGGAGCCTAAACTTGTGCAGCCTTTAAGTTTAGGAAAGAAAACGGGGATCTCGGGAGGTCAGTGCTCTGTGCTGAGGCCCTGTACTGGATGTGTGAGTGTGTAGTTCAGTGTCAGGCCAGAGAGTGATGTACGGGCCATTCCTGGCGTGTTCTTCTTACCAGGTCTTAAAAACAATCAGTGGAGATTTGTGTAACCCTTCCATAACCTAATCCCTTGTTTAACTATCCCTAGAGGTAGCATATTTCCTCTGATACTATTCTAATTTTTTCCCTAACCTGTTAAGCATTTTTTTTTTCTGCAGTGGATATTAGAGTAGTAGGGCATGATTCTTGTAGCTGCTGTTAACCTATTTTGAAACTTGTCTCATCTTTCTTTACCTTTTTATTTTTGTACTCACTGTTTAACTTTCCCAGATGGCGTAGGTTTTCGTTTTAGCTGGTTTCATACATCTGTATTGAAACCTGAGTGTAATGTACAACCTTATGATCAGTGATGAACAGAATAAATCTTACCATCTTTTTCATATGATGCTCCTATTATTGTTATTATAAATCGGAATTATTTTTCAATTTTGGCATTTCATTCAGTATTAAAACACCAGTTTCAGTTTTGTTGTTAATCCCTTAGTCCCACTTTTCTCAATTCTAACTGTTTCCCAGAATGCTTGCAGCATTTCCCAGGTAACTACCAAATTTTGCAACTATAATGTTTATCATCTAAGTAATAAATAAAAACATTAAATAATCCTGCACTGAAAATGCCAAGAGGAAGCTTATTATATTCAGAGTCTTGCAACCTGTGCTTTGTTGCAGACCCAGCCTTTGGTGCTGGAGTCACAGAAGAGTTGTGTTGTGCTTTGATTCCCTCGTTGTCTTTGGAGCTGTTGCTGGTCTTGGTTCTTTCTGTCTGTGTCTGTCTTGCATTAAGCAACCTGAAATGGGACAAATCAAGTCTGACATCTTGTAACTATAGGTGTTTAAGGGGAGGATTTTTAATGAGTTGAAAAAAGCTTGGAGAATGTTTACATGGATCTGCATCTGTGGGTGACTTAGTTTCTCTGAGTGGTGTGTAAAATCTTTAATTATACTTCAATGTCTGACCCACAAATGGTCATTCTTCATGGCTGCTAGATCAACACTTTAAAAAAAAACCAAAACAACTTTGATCAATCAGATCTCAAGATTTGAAGTGCTATTTTGTGAAACATATAGACAAGGGAAGAAATGCTGTGCTTCAAAACCTTTTCTTTCTTGCTACTGGCTTGGAATATAATCTGCAGATGTTTTTCTTTTATTTTGGTGTTTAACTACACCTGATGTGACCAGAAACACTTTTTTTATCCTTTGCCCTGGCATTTCCAACACCAAAGCAACCAAGAGGTGCTGACAGAGTTGGGAAGACACAAGGACTCCGGCTTAGAGTTAAGGCAGATGTGAGTGCAACATCTGTGCCTAGGAAAGCTGCAGTCTGATCTGCCTTCTGTCTTCAGGATTTCTGGGATTCCAGGAGCAGAAGTGGTGCAGATAAGACATGTCCTCTGAGGCTTTGAAAGGCTTCTGCTCAGATTGTAAAGCTCTTCCTTATTAGGCCCCCAGGAAACACATCTCCTCTAGCACAGCCAAATTGGTATCATTGTTAAATACTTCTCCTTGGGCTCTCCAGTGGTAACTCTGCTCCGTGGTGGGGTTATTTGGGATGAAGAGCCTCTGTGGCTGCCTCTGCGTATTGACTAGCTGAGCACATTACTGGCATGTAGCTGTGTGTGGTAATTTCTGACTTGGTAACTGTGATGCAATCCAAAGAGCAGTTTATAGAGGGTTTTCCACCTTTTTCCTTAAATTGGACTCTGTAGGCCTCAAATTTGGGATTTCTAACTTGAAATCTCCATTAGAACACAATCTAGTAACTAGGAAGAAAAACCCCAAAGCCTTGGCATCAGACAAATGAAAATTCATTTTCTTTAATGACTCTCCCCTTTGCCAGCTGTGTTCTTGGAAAATGGGGCTTTGCATTTGGTTTGTTTTCAGTGCAACAACTGTGTTGGTTTCTGGGTGGCATAAAATTGTGCATATTCCTCTCTGGGTTGTGAAGGAAGCCCTGTCCTTTCCCTCCTCTCTGAGCAGCAATCATGGGGCTACTTACTGACCTTGGGACTGTTTTTATATTGGGGCTCCCCACTGCTGTGCTTCTCCTCTGTTGTGTCCTGCTCTGAGCTGTGCCAGGTGAGATGTGCTTGCTGTTCTTTCTCCTTTCAGGTGAGCTCCTCTGGCCTGATGTGCAGCTGGTGGGAAGAGAGAACTGGAGGCTTTCCTGTTCCATCTGTACCTTTGGAAGGACTTCACCGAATGCAGTGCACGGTGGGAAAAGCAGGTATGATCTGTGGGAGTTCAACAGCAAACACTTCAGAAAAGCAAAGATTCACTGCCCTAACTTCACCAATCTGTCCTGCAGGAGAAACAGTGAGTAAGACATTAAAAAAGTAACTAGATGCAAGATTAAGACAATGTCCACATGACCAAAGCAGGTGCTTTGCATGATTTCTTTCATGCTCATTTTATGTTCTTGTTATTGTGACGAATGCTGTTTTCTGTCAGTGATGTTTAAAATTTGATTACTTGAATATTGATAATGTTCGGTGCTTAGGAATATTTGAGGAGTTTTGTACTTCACTGGATTGTACATAGAGTAATTTTGGGAGTTCACTGTTCAACTCTGCAGACAATCCTAAAATAAGTTCTTAATAGTCTGGATGTATTAATATTCATTTTTAGAGTTTACATTGTGAAATGTTAGTTATTAAATTCTGTTCAAGATGTAAACTCTATTTTGTATCATTAATTATGCAAGTTTGAAATTCTGTTTCATTTTAAGGTAGGGCTTTTTATTTGTACATAGCTGTTGAAATAAATTACCAGTATGAGAAAACATTCTCTTAATAAACGAGGGATGCCTGGAGTTGGCTCTGCTAACTGAGACAATTTAATTCATCCATCATCAGGGATGATGTTTCTTAGCAACACAAAGTATTTTCACCCGGGGCGCTTTCACAAACTTTCACATTTTTCTTCAAATACAGCCTTGGTAGTGTTTTATATGACCTGAAGTTCGTCCATCTGTCCTGAAGCTCCCAATACTTTGCCATTCTCTCCAGTGATCAAATGATCCGATATATGGGGGTTTTTTCAGCTTAATAATACACAAGTTGACTAGAGAATCATTCTGTGTGTCAGATTTTCCAAAGGGTTCTGGAAAATTATTTGTTGCTCTGTATAGCAAAGCTAAAAGTTATTGAAAATGTGTTACAGTTTCATAATAAAACAGATCTGAAAATTATTGGCTGGAAAGCCAGCTAAATGCTTTCTGATAGCCATAGCCTCAAGGGGGACACTTGGATCATTTGTAATAAAGAGATATCTTTGATATCTTTTGGTGAATTGACTAGTATTCTGTTTAGATCATTATTTATGAAAAACACTGGCTTTGGTACACAATGTTACATTATCAAATTGTTTGGGTGTAAGAATTGCTTTAATGCATTGCCAGAATTTTCCTTGTTTATTCTTTTTGTGTGCTGCATGAAATCAGAAGAAGCTGTTGATCTGTTAAGACTACCTTTACTTCTTGCTTTCCATTTTTACAACATGTGTGGGGATGATTTGATCAGTGTAATTACCACCTGGGGAGACTTGGCTTGCTCAAGAAACCCCTTCAGGTATGTAACAGGTGTTGTTCAGTATGGAGAGCACACATCTTCCAAGTGCAATGTGTTATTTTGCTTTGAGAAATAATATATCTTGGTTTTTTGGTAAATTGCTCAGCAAACTTCTGTTATGTGAAGAAGTGACTAAGCCTTTGCTTCTGTCTTGCTTTGAGAGGAAAAGTTTTAGTGGTTCTTCTTTGTCAGCAGTGCACAGTGACAAGTGTTTCTTAAATGTTGTGATGAGGTAATTATTATTCAGCTTCTTTCACAAAGAAGGTGTACAGAAACCCTTTTAAATTGTGGGAAAAGTTACAGAAACACTGATTTGATTCTTTCTCGTAGGTAGAAAAATGTTGTGTTGTAGCTCATGTCATCTTAGCTTTAATTTGCTGAGTTTTCATGTAAGCACACAAAGTCTTTGTACACATGTGCAAAAAAATTAATGGGACATTTAATTAGATGTCCAAGCCAGGACATCTTGTTTGAGGTGATCTTATTGCAGTGTAGGTGTTTCATGCCCTGGTGTTACTGTCTAGAATCTTGCAAGATCTCCAGGAGCTCCCTAAAGTCCTTTGAAGGATCACCTAAGTTGGAAGCTGTGTTATCCCACAGAAAGCTGTATCTGATAACAAAAGGGGAGAAAAATCTTTTGCTAGCAAGCCTTTAAGTCTCAAGTCTTTGAAAACTGCAGCAGTCACTTGTCTCTGATGCTGCCTTACCTGTAAGTTGGAACTGTGGACCTTGCAGAAAGGTTAGGGTTCTGTTTGCTCCTGCAAGGCTTTGCTGCATGTTGTGACAGGCTATCTACATTTCTACCTCTGCTTTAGCATCCTAGGGTCGTTTGGGAAGCTCCAGAATCAGCTGTAGTCTCTCCTTGCCCTTTGAGGTTCTGTTAAAAAAATTCCTGGTAGTTGTGGTGGCACCTGAAGAGGCTGGTGCCAGGGATGTTTCCTGCAGGCTGGTGTTTGCCCTGCAATAAATAATGTAGGCGTGTTGTAGACCTGTATTTGCATCTTGGTGCAGTCAGTAAAGACTGATGTGAAGGCTGGTAACTCATCTTTCAGAAAGTCAAATTTAGAAGATTAGGTATTGAAATTGCTCCATAATCGAGAGTGCATTTTTCCAACTGTAAACCCAGTGTCTAAATTTACAAAACTAACAAGGGCTGCCACAGGCAGGTAAGCACCACCTGTTCTGTATGAAACCAAGCCTCCCAAATACTCTCCAGAAGTGAAGGACAGTTTTATTTTGAATAAAGCTTTGGTTGGAGTGAAGTAATAAAGATTTCCATGGGATTCACATGCAAAGTACACCTCTCTACTGTGAAATACTGGAAGCAGTGCTGGTGATGTGTCAGTTTAGGGTGGAGGAGAAGGGGCTTCCATTAATTTTAAGTTCCTTTTCCTTGGGAACATTTTTTATGTAGCAGAATGGTTACTCAGGATAGGTAAATGGTAGCAAAATGTCACTTGAGTGCTGTGCTAGAGGCAAATGAATTACTAAATGTTCCTTTTAAACCACAGCCTCTCTTGCTTTCCTGAAGCAGACACTGGGGTCCTTCTCTTATCCCTGTTCTTCCTCAGCTATGGATTTTCTGTGTATTCTATGCAGTTTCCTATAGTTAGCTGTAAGGACATGAAGAATTGATAAAAATTGCCTTTATGAAGGTAGTGAAAGCTCTAAAGTCAGTCTGATAAATAGAGAGGGATAACTTGCAATGATAAACACACACTAGTGTCAAAACTGTTGTAAATTTTCAAAAACTACTTTTCATCCTCATCCAACCATGACTCAAATAAAGAACATTCCCTTTATGGCCTGCAGCACAATACAAGTTGTACTTTGTTAGCTTTCAGTTAAAGCGATGAACATATTACTTGAATTTTAGGAAAGAGGTTTTGAAAACATACTATATTTAGGGTTTAGTCTTGAAGTTATAAGGATAACTAGTGGTTCTTGCTGTTGTTGCATCTTTCAGTGTTCATGTGCAAAGAATGACTTGATCAGAGTTGTCACTGGGAACATTTAGTTTTTCATGCAAAGTATTTTTGGGCAGCTTTTATTTGGAAGAATATGGGATGGAATATAAAAGAATGAGCCTAAGAAATTATCATTTATGTTAAAAGGTCACCAATTATAATTGTTTGGGTATTGTTTCTGCAGTTAGTCTCTGAAAAAAGGTGAGTGCAAACCAGGCTAAAGCACTTCTCAGAGTGGGTGTTTGACCTTGGAATTCTTATCATTTAATGTAGTGTCTTTTCAGATACTTGAGAATTCTATCATTTTATTCTAATTGGAATTTGGACACTTTTAGGAATGGGCAGCCTGTTGTTCTGTTACATGTTGTGTTTGCATCTAACTCACATGATGTGAGAGTTTGCATGAAAGCAGCTGTGGTTTCATTCAGCCTTTTTACTCAACACAAAACTATTGTGTTGTTAAATAAAAATCATAATTTCTCTACATTAGTGAGCTTTATTTGCAGACAAGGAGTAGTACATGAAAGGGTTGGGGCATTTTTAGAATCATAGAATGGTTTGAAAGGGACCTTAAAGGCCACATTATAAAGTATAGAACCTCCTGAAATGGGTACAATCAAATCCCAGTTATATAAACAAAAAGTGAGCATCCCAATAGTTGTATATCCAGTGTTAATGATCTGTATTTCATATGGAAGACTGACCTTTTTGGGACCCTTTCTTCAGAAGTAAAGAATTGTCTAATCTGTTTCTTCTACAGTTGGAAGGGCAGTTGGAAATTTGGTTGATCTTATATTTTTCAGCATAACTATCACATGGGATGAGAGGGCCAATTGCTGAGATTGCAGAGGACTGTGCAGCCCCAGGCATCTTCCACTATGTGTAAAGACTTATTCTGGTTCATGCAAACAAATAAAAATGAACTGCCTAAGTTCAGCCCTAACACTGACTCAGATCAGGAAAAATATGATCCTTCCCAGTGACTTAAAATGGATGGATGCATGAGGCTGATATGTGATGGTTTGTATAAATCAAGGCAAATGGGCATTAGATTACACATTCATTGTGATTATCACTTGAATTGCTTTGCATTGTAACCTGGTAAACATTGGCCACTGTTGTACTTAACTGTAAAGAAAGTATTAGAAAATTATAGTTTGAATTTGTTTTAATTGAATATGGTGGCCTAAAGCCCTGCAACTTGGATTTTGAGGCAGAGAGAGAAATGGCCAAGAGCCTGCACATTCTGCGTGTGGGTTTTTTTACATTTGGTGGTCTCATTACTCAGGTATACAGCAAGCATTTTACTGCAATAATAACCTATTCAATATGCTATTTTTTAGGCCAGTATAAACCTATTTAAAATATCCTATATTAAACATGTAAATGCTTTCCTGTGGCCAAATGAATTTTGTCCACACAATTGTGTAAATTTAGCTTAAGCCACTTTTTAGCTTCCAGCCTCCTAATTGTTTTTTAATCTATGGAGTACAAAGAATTAAATGTGTCCAGTCTCATTAAACTTTAGGGTTTTGAGATGTGGACCATTATTATTTCAGTAGACCAGCTCTCTTCTCTTTGCCATTCACTCCTGAGTGAGTGAAAAGGTCCAGGAGTATATGGAGGAAATGTGGGATGATACCAGTGAACAGTCCTGCCTTATTCTGTGCCTGGCTGTGATTCTGCCCGGAGTTTCGACCTCAAAGTTGTCCCCGTTGTGAGAGGAGCTGTAGATGTTTCAGGGTCACAAATGAAGTTTCTTATCTGAGACTGATGTTGGGATTCACAGTTAAATATACTTCACTTCCTTTTTATATTCTTTATGCATAACTAGATCTAGGAAGGCCTGGTAAATGAGGAATTAGTGTTTATTTCCATTTGTGTTAAAGTAGACCTGTCATCAGATTTGTTTCTAGATTCTCATGCACAGCCATTCCTGCTGCTTGTCATCTTCATATCTCCCTGTTTTTGCATTAGTGTGGGCTCTGTGGCACTTCATTTAACATCAGTAAAAAACTCTATCAGAACTTCTTAGTGTTGATTGTCTCTAATAACTTAGAATTTTTTTTTGCATGTGACTGATTTTAGAGGGGGAAAAAAAAATTCCATGTATTTTCATTGTTAGTGGAAATTGCAGATGGGGACCTCAAAGAGGAAGACCGAGGGGCATCCTCTGTAGGTTGTCCACAGTGTATTTGGTCAAGAAAAGAAACAGATTAAGGAATGTGACGTGTGGTTCTTGATGCAGAAAAAAAGCTTCTCTATGCCTAATACATTGGAAAACATTTGTTTAAGAGCAAGTCTCCCCTCTGCAAAATTTGCCCCTGTAGTATTATTGAGGTCAGTATCCATGTAGGTTCTCATCTAAACTCAATGTGGTGCCTGAGGTCAGCTTTGGCTTGTAAATGCAACTTTAGGGAATGTTTTGTCTTCTCCTGTTAAAAAGCATCTCTGAAAGTTGTTCAGAAACTTATTTACTTCTGCTCTTCTTACGCTTGTCTTCAGTTCCTGCTTAAAAAATAGAAGTTGTAAGTGAAACATTGTGTCCTGCTTCGTAAGAAAATAATCCTTACATGTATACATATGCTCATTGACTGCTTTTGGATATTAATTTGAAGGTGAATGCTTTCAGTCCTGAATGTTTAGTAGACATTTCTGTGTGCAAAAATGTGTTGTGAGTTTTGTGAGAATGACTGTTGTAAGTTGATGAGTACTGCTGTCTGTGATCCAGGTATCAAAATGGTATTTCATAAAAATCAAATAAACTCTGACTGATCAAGTGGGTAAGTTCACATGTCCCTGTGGTTCTTGGAACATCCTGACTTGACTCATTGCTACCAGAGAGGTGCCTGCACTTCATCATGTGTTGGCATGTTCCCCGAGACTCAGCATTCCTCCTCTGTATTATTTCTTGATAGTTCTTTCATTAATCCTTCAAAAGTGCTGGACTGCTTAATGGAGTAGGAATAAAAATAATGCATTTCCAGAAAGTCTTCCAGTGTGTTCTGTTTGCTTTCTGCATCTCTCTTAAGTGTTAATCAATTAAGTGATTCTGATTCTAGTCACTCCCCAGGTTAGATCTCGGAGATCTGGGGATGGATAAACGTACTCTGTAAATTAGGTGTGAAACGGTTGGGGAAATGCACAAGCTGGTGCTCTGCAGAGCCAAGGAAGGTCTGGCTGGGCTTTATTTTAGCTCATGTATGGGCAGGCTGGCAAGGCTAGTGCTGAGCTGGAGAGAAGTGGATGTCCTGGGAAGAAATTGCTCCAGTAAGAAAACGCTCAGGTGTTCATTGTCTGCCTGTTCTTTTCTATCTGTTTATTCCTTGAGTTCTGTCACCTGGGCTGTTTTGTTCTGCTCTTCTGGTTTTTTTTACACTTTAACTTCTCAAATTCTTAATAGGTAATTGGGAGTCATAGGCCATCAGGTGCCACGGTTTTGCTTATAAACAAGACTAGAATATTTTAACAAAAAATTGTTGCCAACTCCCTTTAAGGGTTCTGCCCAATAAGTAAAGATTAGTTTATGATATTATATAGACAGTAGGAATAAAACCTGTATTTCTTAGGTATGTTATTTCAAAATTAGATTTGTTATGGGCATATTATGATAGGCAGAATTATTACTCAGAGTGTCTCTTCCCTGGAAGTGAATATCTGCTGAAGATGCCCAGTGTAATCTCTGTTTGAACTGGCCTGGATATAATTAATTGATTATTGATAGAAATCCATTTACGTGCTGTGTGAACAATGGGAAAAGATCAGAAGTAAAGGTGCAGCTGCCTCCTTTCCTGGTAAAGAATCTTCCAGTCTTGAAAACCAGCCATGGCACATGCCAGGGTTGGAGACCTGAGCCTGCTATAGTCTCCATTTAAGATACTTCCCCAAAATTATTATGCCCACTCTGAAATAATTCCACTGAATATATTTTACCCCTGGCATTCACATATTCAGCAACCTGCAAGTTCTGCTCAAGCTGTGAGTTTTAGAGGGTGTCTAATGTTCTGTCTAAAGGTGAGGATCCTGTTACATTTTTTCTTTAAATTTTATGAGCATCTTATATAATGATGTTCCTGTCATGCTTTTGGCCATGAATCAGCACAGCATTTCTGTGCAAGCTTTAATTGAAGCGTGGAGTTGTCTTGCTGTGCAAATGTTGAAGTCAGTGAGACTATTAATTAAAATTAAGTATCTGCATAAGTGCTTTTGCTAAAAATAAGTTACTTCATAACAGCTTTGGGCCATATTTGGGAAGGAGGGGGGTTGTTTTTTTCGAACTTTGGGAATAGGTATACATTTCTCTTTGAATTGCATGATGATAAAATGTAGCAGCAATACCAGAGGGCAGAATGTTGATGGGAAGACATGCAAGCTTTCTGCCTTGTCAGATGTCACCTAAGCTGCTATTTATTGATTTTTAAACAGAATAAAACTGTTATGGCTTTTGTAGTGCATAGAGACTGGTGGAAAACTTGAGAAGTTACTGCTGAAGCTGGCACTGTAGTGGAAGCACACAAGTGACAGGAATCAATCAGTTCTTTATCTTCCTTTCTGAGTGCCTGGTTACAACTCTGTTTTTCTTCCACCAGTTATTTAAAGTTGGAGCTTCTCAGAGCGAGACTCCTTAGGTACTTGTGCTGTGTGTCATTTGTTTTCTAGCTGTGTTTGAAGCCATTAAAAATATTGCCAGGGACTACTGAGCTGTGGCTTTTCCCATATGTATTAGACAATTTACAATACAGATTTACTGTACAATTTACCTTATAAAATGATCTGATTTATTAATTCTCACGGTACCTTGGCAAAGTAGCATCTTTTTGTCTCTTCAGTCTGGCTCTTTATCAGACTCATTTTATCATGCCAGCCTCTTACCTTTTTTCTGATTTCTTTCAAAAATAGACTCCTTACAAGCTATAACACTCCTCACCTGCAGCAAACCAATAAATTAACAGTGGAGGGAAGAGATCATTGGAAACATGGGTAAGAGGAATGTGCACCAAGCTGCCTGTGCTGTCATATTTCTCATTGCACCTTTCTGTCCCTTCCAACACCCATCTTAAGATCTCTGCCCTGCCTTTTTGCAAGTGTATGTGGTGTGCATAAAGCAGTGACCACAGGGCTAGGCAGGAAAAGATGAGGGACCCTATTTCACATGATGCCAGCCAGGGTGAAGCCTTGTTTGCCTGGTGCAGGTGTTTTGTGACCACAGGCTGGTTCTTCTGAGGTGCTTCAGCACGATGTGTGTTGATATCTCCAAGCTGTTGGTTTCTCACTGCTGCTGTTCTTAGTCTCTATCCTTTAGCCCATGATTGGTAGCAGAAGCTGAGAATCCCACTTCTGGATATACAGTGATTCTTGCTGAAAATCACATGGTTGTTCCTAAAAGTGAGACTCTGTATTTCCTACTTAAAGTAATATATTAATATATTGTTGATGGGGTTGCATTTGCTTAGTGTCACTGCCAAAAGTTTCTATAAAGCACTGTCACATGAACACAAAGCAAAATTTACATTGTTTGGGGAGAAGTACCAATGTTGCCATCTTTACTATGAGCACGTCAGTTGCTCTTTATTGCTTTTTAAATTTGATTTTGTTGTTGTGTGGCGTGCTTTTCAATAAACATAGTGGTTTCATTTATATAACACTAGAATTATTGTTAATGCCCAGGTTCATACTGTGAGTTGGGTATGTAATATTGTGTCCAGTGGGATCCTGTATCACAGAATTTGCATAGTTATAGTGCTGGTGACATCGTATCTCATACAAAGAACCCAGGGACCTGATACAATATCAGTAAAACTGTCTCCTAGGTATGATTCAAACAGTTTTATTAGCAACATATGGGGTATGAAGGAGCCACAGAGGGTAGTTTTGAGTGTAAGGGTGCTGGCCTATCTTTTTCAGCCTGTAATTATATCAGTCCTCTTCTATGGCATTATTTGTTGCTGCTCTGGGATTGCAGAAAAAAAATAACTACTAATATGATGACACAAAGGATCAGAATAAATTATAATTGTTGACTTTACAAGAAATTCATTGGCAAAAAGGCTTACTGTCCAAAGCTCGGATGTCATTTCTGGTGCAGCTTCAGAGCTAAGCCACCGCACTAAATAATATAGTTTTGGAAGTGTTAGTGTTTTCTGGCAACCTTATCCTGCTGTATTGGATGCTTTTGTGATCTGACAGATACAAGGAAGAAACTTTTTGGCTGCATTTTGGTTTTTAATCTTAAGCTAAAGGAGTGCATTTTGTTTAATTGATAGTGGGATACTGAACTCTTGTTCCCCAAATGGAACATATTCTAATTAATCATCTTGAAATAAAGAGTTCATAATTTAAATTGACATTAAAAACTTGCGAAAATATAATTAGAAAATTACAGTAGTGCTCTGTTTAGTTGTACTTCTTAGAGTCATGAAGTATAAAAAAAAATAACTTCTACATGTTGTAAAAATGATAAAAGTTTGGGGGTTTAATGATTCTGCCAGTTGGCTGAAGAGCCACAGTGTGTATGTAGCTATTAAAGAAAAATAGTATTTGACTACTTCCCAGATATTTTTTTAAAATCCATGTGTTGTAAAGCACTGGGCCGAGCATCTTCTCTGCACATGAGCCCGTGTAGGGAATTGGGACTGTTATTTGGACTTTAGTCTGTTACTTCTGCATATTTTTATTCCTCATTGGGGTTCAGCATGGAACAAACAGTCTGGGACCTCTGTGCTGCTTCACTGATGTGGAAGCATTTTTCATCTGCTTGTTTCCAATCCATACTCTGTTGATCTTACTGTGGTTGCAATAATATAATAAATATATAATTTTATCTGGAAGGGATCCTTAGAATTGTTCATCCCTTGTTTGCAGGTAGGATGAAAATTTTTTGACTAATTCCTGACTTAATTGCACATTAAAGAAGATAGTAATAAAAAAAATCTAATTTATAATTTAATTTCTAAACTTCTTAGAGTTCAAGCTCTCTGCTGGCACTTCATTGTTTTTGTGAGCTTTTCTGACTTCCAGAAACTTTTGAAGATAATTGCAGGTGATTGAGGAGCTATTTTAACTTGTTCCCATAGTATCCAACAGTAAAAGACATCAGACTTTGCCAGTTTGTATTTGTTTTGAAAAATATCCTCTCATCCTGTATCTGCTTTATCTCTTTGGGTGCTTCAACTGGAAACTCTCACAAATTTGCTGCTGTTGAGACTCTCAAGTTCTTTTGTGAAAACTGAAGTAAAATTGTAATAAGCCTTGTAATTTTGAGAAATAAGGAGAAACATGTAGTGAGACTTGTGATTGAGAAGTGGACAGATGTCAGCTTGTAGGTGCATAAACATCACAAACTTCTGATCTTTAGTGTAGTTGTCCCCTGGCTCCAACACCACCAGCTACAGGGTGAAATGGTCATTTCCAGTGTGCCTCAAAGTCAGCTTGCTCTTTAGACATCATTAAGCATAAACTTGTACTGTCTTAATGCAGTTTTTTTGCCTTTTTAATGTAATTTTGCTTTATTTCATATTTTTTCTCCTTTCCCATATCATTTGCTGTTTGGAGTAGGAAGTTCACACCCACTTTGCTAAAGATGGTAAAGGAGTAATTTCTGAAATTAACTATTAAATAAAAAAAGTTATATAAACATATCTGGACATCACATCGTAGGGACTTCAGAGCTGTCTCAGAAGCCTCTAGAGCCACTCATGTTAATTGTTGCATATCTTGTAAATGTGTTTATTTCAAAGTACTGGAAGCTTTCCAAGAAATTTCTGTATTTAAAAGGGCAAAAAGGATGTCACAGTGGATTTAGTCCAGGACAAAATAAAGTAAAGGTTAAGTTGGACTTCCATCAGTGAAAGCTTAAAAGCTAAAAATAAAAATAATGCTGGCCACTATGGTTTTGTGATAGAAGGATTTGTGAGACAAAGCTGATATTTTTTTTTTATATAGGCTTGTGTGTCTGGCCTTTATTGCTATATTTAACTAATTTATTTTGAAGCATTAAATGTTTGCAATGTAGTATTTTGATACACAAACTTAGGTTGTATGTAGCTGAGATAGAAAAGATTAAAAATGTCCTGTTGCTTAAAGTGTAACTTTTAATGAGATGAGAAAGGCCTACACCTTGTGGTTTCCCAGTGTGTTCATGGCCCACTTAATCAGCAATTTCATTGTGATATAATTATTGCTGCTTTATTTTTCAGATGATGAAAAGAACGCTGGAGAAATACATCTTCAGTTAGTCACATAGTCCAGTCATCAAAATACAGGAGCACTGTAATTGGGCCAGAAAACCAGGGTGGGAAACCCCACTGTGAGAATACAGGGGTGACACCAGGGGAGGCAGAGAGAGCTGGGACAGTTCAGCCTCAGGATGAGTGGGCTCAGGAGCACAAACTGAATTAGAGGAAATTCTGTTACAGTGAGAAATTTTTTGCTGTGAGTGGCCAAACACTGGGACAAGTTACCCTCAGTATCTGTGGAGATACTCAGAGCTGGAGTGGTCCTGGGGACCCTCTTGTTCTCTGATTTTGGCAGAGTTTGGACTGGTTGCTCTCTGCAGGTCCTTGGTTATGGAATCTCCTTTTGTTTGCCTTCCTCTCACATGTGGTCTGTCTTCACAGATATTAGGCTAAGGAAGGTATTTGGGATAAATATTTATATGGTGTAGTATTGGACAGTATTTGGATGGATCTTCTTCACAAAGTCACAGAATGGTTTGGGTTGGAAGAGACTTTAAAGATCATCTAATTCCAACACCCTGCCATGGGCAGGGACACCTTTCACTAGACCAGGCTGCTCCAAGCCCTATCCAGGGATGGTCTTGAGCACTTCCAGGGGTGGGGACACTGCAACCCCTCTGGGCAATGTTTAGCCTCGTCTTAGCCTAAAACAGTTGGAAAGTTAGATCAGATGAGCTCAAATTCTCTTTTCTTTTTCCTCACAGCTCTGTTTAGATTGAAGAATGCTACTACACTGAAGAAAATCACACTTTGAAATCTGTCCATTGGACTGAAGCAGATAGGATGAGTTGGAAGAAATACAGCTCACCGCTGAGATCCATGGCCAAGATTCCCAAACTGCTTTGGTGAAGAACTCTGAAGCAGCACCACCTGGTATTTCACTGCTGCCAGCTTTGAATGCAGGTAAAAATGCTTCTGATAAATATGATGTGTTTGTTAGATAAAAAGGGGGGAGAGAGGTTTGATGGGTTTGGAATTCTTGGTGTTATTAGATGTCTGCTAATTATTTTTTTACTCTGCCCTGAAATGATGGCATGGTTCACATTGTTCTTCCAGTACATGGTAAGTCTGACAAGGTTGCAAGTTTTGGGAAGCAAAGGAATCTTTCTTTCAAGACACAATTAGCAACATGTTTGATTTCTTTTTTCTCCTGTTCTCCTTTTCAATCAAAGCCTGGATTCATGTGGTTGCAGCAGAGAGGAGAGATGATCGTGAATCTGTTAACTATTAGGCTGCACCTGTACTTCAAGTAGACTGGCTTCATGTTGCTGTAAAAGAGTGACAGGCCTTAGTGACAGCTGGGACCTACAGCAAAATAGGAAGGGGTAACCAAAAATATTTGGCCATTCAGATATATATTCATTTACCATCCTGCTGCCTCCCCCCAAAAAATCAACATATGTTCAAATAATGGTAGTCAGCAGTTGTATTTTATAGTTCTGGAGGGGGAATTAGTTTTCCTCACAGTGAGAATGAATAAATTTGGTTGTATCTTTGAGTTAAAATGACACCTCAATGTAACTTCTGTGCCTCTAAAACTGCCCTAAGCCTGGGCTGTTTAAGGAAACAAAGTGGTGTGATGTAGGGGTGTGTCAGTGCCATTCCTTTTCTTCTCCCCTTTCTTTTCCAGTAACTTCAGAATTCATCAGGCAACCTGTATTGAATTTACCAGAAGAGTAGGTGCTACAGGAAATAACAGACTTTCAGCTACTCACATGAAATCTGTGCCAAGGACTCTATATTTTTAAGCTGTGAATTAATTTATGATTAATGTTTTAATTATTTGTTTGTGTCCTAATTTCTGCCACGTTTCAAATTTAATTAAGTTTGAGATAACAGGAGTAAGCAACAAACTCCAGGCCCTTCCTCCTTTCTCAAATTGCTTACAACCACCACAGTGCTTTCTCACTGGGGGATTTTGCCAGAGCTGTGATGCCTCTGAGGCTGCTTCTTGCACAGAAGTACTCTTGGGAACTGGACATAACCATAAAGGAGTGTTGTGTTCTGGTGTGTGTCAGCAGATGGAAGGGGACACCCCTGTCCTGAGCTGGGCACAAACAGCCTCGTGTGAGGAGAGCAGTGTCTCTGTCTCCCAAGTGAGAGAACTTGATGTGATGAGAGAAAAAAAGAAATGCATTTCACACAAGTATTACATACAGTGTAATATTTTTACCATGAATTGTAAAAATTGTATGTTTTGAATTCCTCCTACTGTGCAGCCATCTATGATTTGCATTATATAGTATAAGGTTTTCAAAACTTTGAGTCTTTGGACTGCTATTGTCAGAAATGATTCAAGCATTCAGGACCCAAGTCACATTGCAACTTCACGAAATTTTCACCTTTTTCACCTTTTCCTTTGAAAATGGAGCTGAAAGTTACTTGGGTATTTTTTTCTAGAATACTTTAATTATGCACAATTTCATCTGGTGTGGTGCACAGGGGAGGCACAGGCACTGAAATACCCTGGGCACAGGCAAAGCAATCACAAGCCTGAGGGCAAATGGGTATTTATAGGGGTGAGTGGAGATCAGATGGACACCACCAATGCTTCCCTTGGAAGTGACCAACATCCAAGGTGTCTCATTATTCCAGGTGTACCTGGGTAGGTAAACACAACCTGTCCATCTGTGCCTTGTTTCACACTTCAGTGTGCAGTTAAGTGACTCCATAAATGTTACTGATTTCTGCATGCAGGCTTTGGCACCCAAGTGTTCCTGTTAGGTGTAAAAAAAATAGAGGGTTGGTGTCAGCCTACCTAATTTTTCAAAATTATTGGAGGCTTACAAATGGTAAAGTTTAATTCAACACCAGGAAAAGAATAAATTTTTCCCTGTGAGGGTGGGGAGGCCCCAGCACAGAGTGCTCAGAGAAGCTTTGGCTGCCCCTGGATCCCTGACAGTGCCCAAGGCCAGGTTGGATGGGGTTTGGTGCAATCTAGGATAGTGGAAGGTGTCCCCTGCTTGTGGCATGGGATTGGAACAAGCTGTTCTTGAAGGTCCCTTTCAATCCAAATCATTCTGATATTCTGCAGTTTTCTACTGCTCTGTAGGTTGTTACTGCTAATCATTTTTTCTGAATTATGAAAACACAGCACTTTAAAATATCAAGAATGTGTCTTAGTGCAAAGCACAACAATACCCTGAGTTCAAACAGCAGCAGTGAGGAAGGACCACAGACACTTAAATCGTGTGGTTACTACTGTGAATGTACCTCAGAGACTAAAACTAGAGCCCTTTCTCACACTTTCCCCATGCAGAAGAAAGGGCAAGTGCAGACCTTGAACATGGTCTGTACTCATATCTGTTTATACATAGGCTGATAGGTTTTTTTTTCCTGACAACTTAAATTTGAATATTATCTACTGGAAATTTCACAGGATTCTGGTAAACAGGTAAGAATTATTTTTAGGTGTTTTCCAGTGTGACACGCATTAACTCACTGTTTCAGCTTACTTGGTGACACTATCTTAATTTTTTTTTTTTTTTTTTTTTTGTGTTAATGAAACAATGTTGGTGTACTTACTCAGATGTTTACTGAGAAACAACAGCTGGATGGGTGCTAGCAAAACCTGAAACCTGCCAGTTCAGCTGGGCCAATGTGCTTGAGAGGACCCTGGTGTAGTCAGAATACATCTTGCAGAAGTAAATCTTAAAGTGACAATTTTCTGTCTTGCATCTTTTACTGTTGAGGTTTGGTTTTTTAAAATTTTTTCATAAATGTGTTCTTAGAGCAGAGCAATTCAAAGCATATCTTATGGGTATGCTTACAAACAATTTGAATATATTGCTTAGCATGGGCTCAAAGATACAGAAATGTGTATTTTTATTTATATACATCCCTTCACTTTAGGCATATTTAACTTCTGGCTTACTTTGTAGCAGAATAGGAATGTGGATCTGTAGGAAGCAATATTCTCACTGAGGCAGCCTGTGTAGAAGTCTTGATCCTGGCTCACCTGTAGCATCCAAGTTGTGGAATAAACCCTGGATTTAGAGTCTGGTAGTTTTGAAGCACTGAAGGAGCTTTCTAGGCTGACTGGTTGATCTCAGGTTAGAATGGAAACTAAAACCCCTCCCTGCATGTAGAGGGGGAAGCTTAAAGAGGAAATAATGACTTAAAATATGCTTTCATCTGCTGTACTGAAAGAAGATAAAGGTGGGTTGGTTTTTTTTAAACTTTTTAATCAGACAAGCTGTGTTTTGTCATGTAGTTTTTTGGCAATTTAATTACAGCCTTAAAAATGCATAAGTGACTGTAAAAGTCCTGAAAGCATTTGACAAAACCTAATTGTGTATTATGTGGTCAGCAAAAACTTACTGGTTGGAGTTGCATGTTTTTAGTCTGTGGGGCTATTGGCAGCTGAAAGAGTTGTGTATTTCTGTATCCTTTGTGAAGCTGTAATGAAAATGAAGTTATCATTGTGAAGCTTCCAGTTTTGACAGTGAGAATGGCCCTTCGATCTCCGAAGGCTGCTGGATTCTCCATATAAGTTGAAACCATAAACATTTTATGGCACAAGATGAGTTGCTGGGATTCAAACATAAATTTTAGAAAGAAAAAGGAAAAAAAAAAAAGAGTGAATGCCTGCATCCGTGAATGTATTGAATTGCTGCAGTAAAGAAGAGCCATATGATATTTTGGTAACTTCTGGGCATTGGGAAATTACAGATTACAGATCAATTGGACCTGCAGACATTCTGTGGTAGGAATGACTTTATTTTAGTAAAAGTGCTTTTTGTTCAGCTTGTAATGTCCAGATTGCTGAAGAATTTTATCAGATTAAGTATTTCTGTGTATTAGTCATTGTGGAAGGACACTGGAGTCCAAGACGATGGGCCAAAACCACAGTCTGTAGCGTTCTTTTTTGCCTAGAAGAGCATGCAGGGAAAAGAATATTTCCTGTTCATTCTTTGAAAATGAAAACAAAAGAGATTGACATCCTTTTACTCTTGCAGTCAAGTGTCACTCATCCTGAAGTTGTAATAATCAATTCAGGATGGATACTTACACTTCTTTACAAAATCGGATGAAAGAGCTTTGCAGATAAGTTAAAGACCACAGGAAAAAAATAAGCTCATAACTTCGTAACTTTAAACTGAATTAGTTGTTTCTTTGAATTGCTTGTTTTTAGTCATGTTGCCATAGGTATCAAAGCAGAGAGCTATTACCATTCCTTTGTAAGGATTGCTGCTGTTTTATATTCACGTTGCAGCAGATCAAAGGATGGGTCTGCAGACACGGAAGGGAAGGTGTGCTGTTTCAAAGATATGCAAACACACCTAGAGCGAGTTGGTCCAGGTATTGCAGATGCACTGACAGGGATTTGCAGATGGCAGCAGCATTGTTTCATTCCTGAAAATATTTATCTTAGTTGCTAAAGCTTTTTTCTGAATTTTTTAAATCTCTGCCAACTAAAACTCACTCATATGTTGCTGCTCCCTACACTTAGTTTTGTCTTGCTGTTTGGAAGGACCTGGCTTGTTAACTGCCACTGAGTGTTAATGGTACATCCTCCTCTTACTGATCTGTGTTCAGCTCTGCTTCACCCAAAATGATGTCTGCATCTGAAATGATTTGCAAAAACTATAGAAACTATTGCCCAGAGAAGCTGTAGCTACCCCATTCCTGGGAGTGTCCAAGGCCAGGCTGGATGGAGCTCTGGGCAGCCTGGGATTGTTGTACCAAATCCAGGGTGTTTGGGAATGATTATTGTTTTTACACTTGCATTTTTTGTACTGTTTTTATTTAGTGTCATTTTACTAAATAACAGTTTAGTTTAATCCTAACTTGAAAGACCTTCTTTAAAAGCTGCATGCAGTGACTGATTTTCTTTTGAAGACTTGAATCTATTTACAGAATCTCACTACTGTTTTTAACTAACTTCTTTGCAATGTTTTCTTTCAACCTTGAAAATTCATTAGCTGTAGCACCACGTGTAAAATGTCTTCAGTCTTTGAACTGATATTTTATTTAGAAGCCTGGCATATCTGTGAATCTAAATTAAAAACAAAAAGCCATTTAGTGAGGAAATAGTTAATAACAAAACATTACACATAGTGTCTGAAGAGGCTGTTAGTTTGCTCAGGAAGTTTTCATTTTCTATAATCTGCTGCCTCATTATTTGTAATAGTGAAACTGCTCCTTACCAATCCTACCAATCCCTTATATGAAGACATGAAAGTGGTATTGACAGTTCTGGGTGGAAAATACTGAGTTAGGCATACTGGGCCATATTCTGCATTGAAGTGAAATGTAAGAAGCCAAACTGTTGCCTGGAGTGATCATTTCCACAGGATTGCAGACAGGATTTTTAGTATCTTTTGGAATGGCTGAGATTCTCCAAAGCTTATGACTAAAGGCACTTCAAAACTTGATGTCATCGGGTCCAAAATTGGAGTGAAAGAACCTGGAGGTGAGTATTCAGCTGCTCCAGGAGCTGCACTGGTGGTGCTGGTGGATGGTGTTCTCTCCCCAGCTGTGTTATGGCATAATTTTTGCTCTGTTATATCAAGATTGGGATTTTGGTAGTCACTAAACTTCTCTTTATTGTAGATGATTGAATTTAACAATCTGCTAATTTGAACAGTCATGCTTTACATACTTTTTCCAGTCCCAGAATATCTGCTGTTTTAGTGGCATCAATGCATAAACTCATAGTGGATAAATTGTAAGGTGATTTTGTTTTTAATCAGTCATTGAGGAAGATGTTTTAATAAGTTAAAAAAGTTAAGTAGTGTACGTAAAAAGTGGCTGACTTGCACTTTTTTCTTGTTTTATAAAGCATCAACATTTTTGTCAAAAATTTGTGTGCTAAGTGACAGGTGAACATGATGAGAGGGATGGAGCACCTCTCCTGCTAGGAAAGGCTGACAGAATTAGGATTTTTCAGCCTGGTTAAGAGAATCTTCAGGGTAAACTCCCAGTACCTGAAGGGAATTTACAATATGGAGGGAGACTCTTTATATGGTCACGGAGTGACCAAGGGGAAATGGATTCACGCTGGTAGAGGACAGGATGAGATGGGATATTGGGAAAAGAAATTCCTCCCTGTGAGGATGGGGAGACCCTGGCACAGGGTGCCCAGAGAAGCTGTGGCTGCTCCATGCCTGGAAGTGTACAAGGCCAGGTTGGAGCAACCAGGGGGTGGAAGGTGTCCCTGCCCATGGCACAGGTGAGATGTTAAGGTCCCTTCCAACCCAAACCACTCTATGGTTTGCCTCTTAGTGAGCAATATAAAATGACTGTTTGCAAGTCACGTACGTTTTGTAACTGCTGCTTTTTCCAAAGCAACATCTTTCAGAAGGCTTAGTGTGTTCTCTTTGAATATAAAGCAGTTTGATAACACTGGAAATGCTTTAGAGAACAGCAGTGACTTGTTATATTGAAAGACTTGAAGAGGCAATACATTAGGCTAAAAGCAGTGGCAGTACCTGCACAGCTCACTGTATGTGCCCTTAAGCAAAAGATAATAATTAGTTGTATTCCCCTGCAAACCTGCCCAAGTGTTGATGTTTATGAATTGCAAAGATCACCAACTTGAGCTCTGAGCTGCCAGAGTTGTTTATGCCCTTTCAATTTTTAATGTACCTGTAAGATGCTTTGATGAGGGCATTTAATCCAACGGGATTTGCGTGCCATAATCATACCTCTGGTGATTCCAGCACAAAAGTGAGGGTAGTTCTTCAAAATATTGTGAGTGCAAACTTCCACTTCAGTATTAATAATGAACATTAAGAACATCTCTGAAAAAATCCTTATATTTTGTTGGCCAAACAGTATTTGGTTCCTTGTGAGATGATGGTCATTAAAAGTGGTGAAGTATCTGCTGTTGAGTAGCCTGAGGAGTGAGAACTTGCTCACAGCTTGGGTATACCTGTTTTGCTAATTGGTTAATCCACATTCAGCTCAGGCAGTTTGCACTTCAGTGAAAAGGAAATATTTGACTAGAATTGACTTTCCCCATCATTCTGGTACAGTGGATGCTGCTGCTGTCTTCCCTAAAACCACAGGTGTAAGAACTTTGAGTTAAATAAAAATAAAATGTAAGTGATAATAGAAAGTTTACACAGACTAGGAGTATTTTTAATATATAATTGATAACAAATCAAAAAATATGTCTATACCTATATATGATTGTTGAATTTTTACTGTGTGTATTTTAACGCACATGTAGGTGGACTCCTTGAAGTTCTACCATTTTGGTATTTCAGAAGTCTCAATGTTTCATTGCATATTCCTGTAAATACAGCAAAACTAGTAAAAAATAAGATAAAAAATAGATCTGAGTCTCCTTGTGCTAAATATTCCATGTTTCATGGCGGTGTGGTGAGTTGGTAGGTGACCTTGGATTAACTGAATTTGAGGGGAAAGAAGTAAAATTGTGTTTTCTTTTTTTTCAACTGGAAGTTGTTGCTAACATGAAGTCTTAATATGAAAGCTCCTTGACTTACCAGGTTTGATTCTGCTTAGCAAAAGAACGATACATTTCCACTTGGGGATGTAAGAAAATAACATAATTATTAGTATTAATAAGAATTGGTTTTCCACCACATTACAAAACTATTTGGGTTGGAAGGAACCATAACAATGTAGTTGGTTTTGGTGAGTTTAAGTAAAACATTAAGAAAAAAAAAAAGAGATCATGTGAGTATATATTACCTGAACCATATTTAAGCCAATTTAAATCTGAGCTATCTCCACTGAAGGATAAGAGTGGGAGGAGTTTTTCACCAGGCAAGGCAAAATACCAAAATAATAAATTACAGTAGCTGGGCTCAGGAGATTTAGCTAATTCCTGAGCTGCAGAGCAGGTCTCCAAGAGCTGTGGTAAGACTATCTCCAATATAAATACAGCTGGTAGTATTTTGGTATAATTCCATTAGTTGTCATGGCTCTGTTTAGGGGATCCCATTGTGGCAGTGTGGGACAGTGCTGGTGGTTCCACGTGGAGTGTGAATGTAAAGCTGGGAGACATGTTTGGAACACGTGTTCATCATCTTACATAAAACATACATATGCATATAACACTTATTTATGAACATCAACTAGGTAACAGACTATTATTATGCAATGGCTATTATATAATACATCAAAATATATAATCTAGATTATTCCATGTGAGCCCAGTCCTGGGAGCTCTCATGTGAGTAGGTGCAGCTCGAGGGAGGCTGGCAGAAGCAGACCTGGTGTATATTTCAGAAGCCTTTAGTTAACAGCAGCCCTGTTTCAGCCATGTGCTTTTCTGGAAAACAGCCTTTTCTTAGAAAATTTTAAGCCAACTGGCATTTTTACCTTCAGTTCTGTAGCAGATAAGAATTTTTAGATTGCGAGAGATAGTGTATCATGTGTTGGTAGCCTCTGTCAGACTTTCTCAGTAAATCTCCTCTGGCAGGTTTTGCCAAGCTTTAGTTATGATCCATTAATGTAAAATGAGTTAATTTAACCTCAAATATTTCTCAAATGATGCTGTGAGCAGAATCTCTCATCCTGGACTTTCTTCCACTATTTACCTGTTTCTGATTCTTCAGGTAAAATAAATTTACTCCTCTGCTCTAGCAACTCTACTGAATTCACACCTTGTTTTTTTAATTACATGTTTTCAAATATAGCTACTTATTTTCTGAGCACTTAAACATAGGGCAGCAAAGTGATTTAATTGTAAAATGCAGCCCTAACACCTTATATTTATTTTACTGATCATTTAATATAGGTACTGCTGGGATAGTTTGCTAGGTTGGTGAAAACAGAAGAATCTCTGTAACAAAAATATCTTTTTGCAGCAAAAAATCAGTACCTAAAGGTATTTGGAATATTCTGGCAAAAAAGTTGCCTTACTGATGTAGTTTAATTGAAGTTATATGTACAATCCCAGTAACCTTTAGGCAGAAATAAATAAAATCTACAAGTAAAGGGGTTTACATGCAAAATATAAATTCTGTGAGCATAACTGGTGCATTGAAGAGCCTGAACAGCAGTTGTCAGAATTCTGTAAGCAAATGATTCCTCAGAGTTGGGAAATATGAAGAGAAGCACTTGTGGAGTCCCACCTAAACCCTATAAACAGGGAATTTTTTTTCTTCTGCAAGAGGTAAGGAGTTGCTGCAGAGTGTTACTACTTCTGTGATAGTTGATTCATCCCTTTGCTATGCAAATTTTAAGTATACAAGGATTCAGTACTTTTATTTAAGAAATATGCCTGCAGGCTGTATTGGTAGGCTTTAGGGAGATATCTGGTTTGGTGTGAAATAAATAGTTGTTCAAAGATCACATGAATTTATGTCTTAGAAGATGAAAAGTGGCGCTGTGAGCGTTTTGAGAGCACTCCCCCTGTACCCAGCACGTGAGCTCACCCCTTGGTTTTGGTTTCTCAAAGAAACCTCACCAACCTCTTGGAAAATCAGAGTAGCAATGTTGCACCTTAGCAATGCAAGAATTAGGGCTTAAATTTAAGATACCCCAAGCTCTGGGGTTTGATCCTTGGAGTAAATCCTCACTGCTCCTGGTTGAGGGAGTAGTTGCCTTTGCTCCTGGTTTGTCTTCAGCCCATTTTGAGGGTTCAGCTTTTAATGAAGGGATGTAAATGCCATATTTCAGGTTTATGTGCTAGTTGTAGGCATCCAAGTCTGCATATTTTGAGTAAAACAGGAGGAAAGAAAAACAAACCTGAAAGCATTTGAGTGAGAGACAGCTTTGGTATTTATAGTTGGTGTTGAAGATCTGTCTTGCTAAAGAAAGCAAAGCATTTACTTTAAAGCTAAGCCTAATATGAGCCACATTTTAATGCACAATTACAAAGTTAGAATGCAAATTTAATGAAAATCAGGTTGTAAGCCAGCTGTTTGATTAAGCCCAGCCCCTTTTTTTTTCTGTTACTGTCAAAAATATTAATCAAGTCCTCCCTACAGTGCGACATTCACTCTTGGTGCAGTTTTACTATCCTTTCTCTCACCCAGCATCACTCTTTCTGCAGTAGTTTCTTTTCTGCTGCAGAGGAGCAGCATGTTTGGGAAATATTTATTTATTTTCTGTGAATAACTTTATCTTCATTTATATAACTGTAGTGTGGACTTTTATGCCTTAATGATCTAAACTAAAGAAATTAACTTGCTTGTTACCTTTTGGTATAGATGGCTGCTACTTCTGACTGAAAATGTAAATCAACCCAGAAATGTAAATGCCTGAACTTGTTTATTGTGTGCACACGCAGGTGATAGTCACTGAAATTAAAAATTCTGATGCTTGTCTACATGAAAAAGTCGTTACAGTGATTTAAAGAGTTGATGGAAATAAATTGCTCTTCTCTAGGTGAGGTGGCAGCAGTCCTTTCTTGTGTGCCTCCCCCAAATGTGCTTCCTCATCTTTGTCATTTTTAATTCTGTCCTATTGTTTCCAATGAGAGGGATTAGTAAAGATAAATTTTAGCTTTCCTAGCATTAACTTTAGCTTATATCTGTCACACGTTTCCTAGCTAAACTAAATACTGCTTTTTTTTTTTTTTCCTACCCTGTCACACTTAATTTTAAGTCTACCTAGAGCTGGGCACTAGGTTTTTTAATGAGGAAAAATGCTTAATAATTATATATTTTCAGAAGTTTGATATATTTTTTATGCTGCTAGCCTTTCCTGATTGTCAGTGGCCGTGGGAGCAGTGCAGAGCTGAGAGCCCCCGTGTCTGGTGTTGCTTGGTGGAGGTACAGCTGCCAACCCAATGGCCTGAATGACCTCACCTGGCTGCTGGGAACTTCCAGATAGTGCCAATTAGGCATGGAAGCAATTAAAATAATGTACTTGGCACTGGTGAAGGCCACATTTCAAACACTATGTTCAGTTTTGGGCCCCTCATGACAAGGACATTGAGAGGCTGGAGTGTGTCCAGAGGGAAGGAATGGAGCTGGGGAAGAGTCTGGAGCACAAGTCTGATGAGGAGCAGCTGCGGGGCTCAGCCTGGACAAAAGTCATAAATTGGTTGGACACACTTTTCACCAGCTTTTATTTAAAAAAAAAAAAAAAAAAATTGACATGGAAATAGATCACCAAACAACATGAAGTAAACTTAACCTGTGTGTCCTGGCCAGTCAGGATCTGTTTTACTACATTTTTCTGTTCCCAAAAAGGCAGCATGTTTATTATTTGTAGAGAGGTAGAGCCGAAAATGGTATTTTATAGAAAAGCTGCCTGTCTGCATCATGGCCTGTACATGTGTGAGAGCTGATGTTTTCTACTGTGGCTTTAGGTACAGATTTTTCCATAGCACCTGCATGCTCAATTTGCTCTCCCGCCTTCTGATTTTACCCCTTGTGACAAAGAGTATTGCAGATAATTGTTAAAATAGAAATTAGCACAGTATTTAGGGGTGTTTTTCTGTCTGAATTTGACAAAATTGCTACATATTTACATATTCAGGTTTTCTTAGGTAGTGATTTCCTCCTGCGTGTTGGTAATGCTCTTAGCAGCGACAGTGCTTTGAACTGTCACTTCATCCACTTGAAGTTAATTACTCGAAAACTGGGGTGGGTTTATATATATATATTTCTTTTATTTTTTTTAACCAGTTTCCTACCCAGCATCTCCCTCTGCTGAGGATGTCACTGTGAGGTAGGAATAGCTGCAGAGAAGTGGAGAGCAGAGGAGTTGAGCCTTTGACGGTGTGGAAATGCGCGCGCGTGTTGGAGTTTGCGCGTCCCCACCGGCTGCACGAGGCTTACGCCGCCGTGTTCCCGGGGTCCCCGGCTTGGGGAGATTTGGGAAGTCCTTAGCAAGCTTGGCAGTAAAACCCAAATATCCTCTCAAGCCCCAGAGTGCTTTAAGTCTTTGCTCAGACTGCTTAGTAGGCACAGAAGGAGGGAGATAATATATTTTTAGCTTTCAAATTCAAAGAAAGCTTTCAATTAAAGGAATTCTTGACAATTTTAAATGCTCTGTTCTTGCTGCGTTTGTACCAGATGATGAGGAATGGGGTGGTTTTGATTTTTTTTCTTTTGGAGTGGAGGAAAACCTATCCTCTTTAATTTATATTGTGGCAGTTTAAAGCATCAAATGTCATACTCTGTATTTCCTGTTCTCTGTAGTTTCTTTGAAAGAATTAGAAAAATAGGCCTCTTATCCTGTGGTGAGCAGAACACCGAGTATACCAGAATTTAGATACCAGAAGGTTGCTTTCAAAATAATTGAAGAGGATGATCAGATTTTTGTGATTTCATAACTTGCTACCTGCAAAGTCGTACAGGTTATGTGAAGATTTTTCCTGCTGTTGAGGGAAATTAAACACAAAACTTGAAATAGTTTTTATATGTATATATATATATATATATATATATATATATATATTTTTTTTTTTTTTTAAGAGAAAATAAGTGTCACAGCTCAAAAGAGAAGTCCATAATGTGAAAGAACATGGGATCATAGGGTAATTTAGATTGGAACTGTTCTCTGGAGGCCACCTAGTCCAATCTCCTGCTTAGGGCAGAGTTGGCCATGAGCCTGTGATACCTATATCCAAGAGTATGTAATCATGGAATACTTGAGTATTGCATGATCTCTCTGGAGTGTCTGCATTTCATCTAGTGCAGCTTTCTAGTTCACATTGAGGGATCTGACCCACAAGGCTGCATTTATATTCTTTATGTTTACAGGCTTCAGGTGATTGGTGATTTTTTTTTTTTTCTCAAGATTTGGCTTATGTGTGATCATAATTCAGGCCAGTAAAGAAGGTGTCTCCTTGGACTATGTTCTGGGGTTATATGTTAAATAGAGATGTATTTATATTTTTCCTTGGTGCCAGGAATGCCTTCCTTGCACATAATTTTTTTTTTTCCCGTAAAGATTAATTAAGTTTCATAGTTATTATTAAATACTTCTAAGTGTCTCCATTCTGCAAAGAATTGAAAGAGGTCTTTTTTTTCTATTGGCATTTGAAAAGCAGAAAAAAGTGACTACTACAACAGAATTTTATTAATGAATGATTTACACTGGTTCCAGCTGTGACCATGTGATTAGTCCTTCACTGAGCAACAATGGGTATTTTCTTTCTGCTTTTATTTAATTTCCAAGAATGTGTCATCTGTTACGTTAACTGCTGCCAGTATACCCCATATAAACTGGTATTTTTTATTTCCCTGAAGCATAAGATGAATACCCACCCATATCCTTCTGGAACTAGAGTTTTAAATGAATTGGGAATTTTATTGACTATATCTGATTCAGCAAGCCAAAATCATAAAAGTTAAAATATTTATTAAATGCGCTAGACTGTAAGATGTCTTGCTCCCTGGTAGTGCAAAAGATAGATATTTTCACTTTTAAAATTCTATCTTAATATTTTATTACAGCAATACAACGTGTTATAGAGGTGGACAAGCCTGCAGATTGAAATGTGGATAGTCCAGATTGTTCCTTTCCCTCGACCATATGGTGTAGTTCTAAAAGCCTTTTGTACGCTGTCTGTTCAGTTAATTGTAAACTCTGTCTTTAACGTACCTTAAAAATGAGATATATGTGATCTAAAAGTCAGCATATCCTCTGGTAAGTAAAGTTTGCTCAAATAAATCTAAATTCACAGTCCTGGTCTCTTGGTAGATTTTCTTTCTGGGTGCATTTAAAAGTCTTTCACCGTTTCTTGGTAACGAATGTGAAGCCTGTGTGTGTGGAGAGACAGGTTTTTCCATTTCCTCCTCGAGAAGGGGGGGAGATTTGAGGATATAATGAACATTTCATAATATTTTTGCTTGGCAGACAGCTCTGCCAGTGGGTGATGTGCAGGAACATCGAAGCTTTCTGACAGATGGATGGTAGGACTGCTAATACACCTACACACGCTTCGGCGTCTGATGTTCCCGGGGTTGCTCTGATGCCCAAGAACCTCGTGCTCGTGCTTTGGTCTGGTGATGCCCAGTGAGGGCCTTCAGAAGAGCAGAACCAAGCTTCACTTGAGGTTTTCACATGCCACAGAGAGGGGTAATTTCTTATATTCCTCACAAAGCATTTATTATGGAGGCAAATGGGTTTTTAATGTAATAAAGAGTTAAAAAATTAATTGTTAGAGAGCTTCAGAAGCAATTTTATCTTCTATTCTTTCACCATAAACTATCTGGGAAAAGTGATTGTTTAGAATGCAGATAGGGTTGATGTATCTAAAGAGGAAAAACAAAAGAGTAGGAGTCTCACTGAAACTAATTTTCTCTAGGTTCCAACCTGGTTTTAAGCACTGGAGAGTGTTTGCTCTGTGGCAGTTTCTGTGTGGCTTTGGAGATAAGAACCCACCAAAATTTAAAAATAAAGGAAAAGCCAAAACATTGGGAATCAAGCAAAAAGTAAATTACAGTAGTGGAGAGTGAGATTAATGTTCTGAGAGGCCTCTCATAATGAGACTTACTGATCTCTGCTGCGTATCTGAAGTTTTTGCAGGACTTCAGATGGTTCTCTCTGTGACTGAATGCAGAGGAATTGGTAACCTTAGTGGATATTAAAAAGAAAAAATGCAACTTTTTGTGCCTATAGAGGTTAAATAACTCCTGACTTTTGTGTGTGTGGAAATTGAGAAATTTTAGCAAGTCATGTCAAAATGGAAACAAATAGGAACAAGTAGCATATTTATTTCTATGCTTGTTCTGAAATAATGTAAAAATTGTGAATTTTAATTATATGCGGGTAACTAAACAGCAGAAAGCTGTTGGAAAATTGTAGTTTTCCTTAAACTGATTTTTCATGCTCCTGGAGCTAAGAAATCATAGAATGATTTGGTTTGGAAGGGACATCCTATTCCAGCCCCCCTGGCACAGGCAGGGACACCTTCCACCATCCCAGGCTGCTCCAAGCCCTGTCCAGCCTGGCCTTGGACACTTCCAGGGGTCCAGGGGCAGCCCCAGCTGCTCTGGCCCTGTGCCAGGGCCTCAACACCTTCACAAGGAGGAATTTCTTCCCAATATCCCATCTAACCCTGCCCTCTGTCTGTGTGAAGCCATTCCTCCTTGTCCTGTCTCTCCACCTCTTGTTCCAAGTCCCTCTCCAGCTCTCTTGGAGCCCCTTTAAGCACTGGAAGGGGCACTGAGCTCTCTCCTGAGCCTTTTCCTCCCAAGGTTGAACACCCCCACCTCTCAAACAGAACACTTTGTATGGCAGGTTCTTCTGAAAGGTCACCTTGAAGGGGTGATGGAAAAGGGAGTAGATGGGGTCTGTGTGCTGCAGAGGCAGATACAGATCCTGCTCAGCTGCAGGTTTAGGGGGATGCTGTATCTGTGGGAATCCAGGGTTTCCCTCTGGCTGCCCTGGCGGGTCTGGGACCCTGGCAGGGGTCAGGAACCCCCCTGGACAGAGCCCCCAGAGACACTGTCTGTGATCTCTGTCCATGAAAAAGAGTTTTCAATCTTACAGGATGAATTACCAGCTCTGAGTGTTTGATATGAGTAATAATTAAGTGTGGCACAGGTGCAAAAGTAAAATTTTAGGATTCTAGATTAGGGGTTCAAAGGGGACAAAATGGAGGAAATTGGGTGTGTCTTGGTCCTTTTTCTCCTTCTTCATGCCCTCCATGTTTCACTGTGGTGTTGGCATTTTTCTGTTGGTTCAGGCTGGGGACACACTGTCCAACGTAGGTGACAGATATTGGCACGTTATTGTAAATCCAGCACAGGTAGCTTCTGGTATTTAATGTTTGTAACATCCCACTGAGGGCAGAGCCCCACACGCTGCCCTGCAGGACAGAGCTGCGGCAGGGCAGCAGAACATGTTAGAGATAAACAGAATAAACAACCTTGAAACCAGCACAGACCAATTATGGCTTCTTCTTTGGCAACGGGGCAGAAAGACAGAGACTTTTTGCAATTTCAGAATCATCAATACCACAGATTCCAACATGTATCCACTGACCAGCAAATCCCATGAAACAAGTAGAATTTGGTACTTTTCTGGCTGTAGCATGAAATCAGTGGGAGCAAGAAAGTGTCTGTGGGCAGAGCTTCTGTGTCTTGCAATTCAAGTAGTTCAGAAGCTTTAAAGTGCAAGAAATCACATGTAATGCTTAAAGAATCCAGCTGTAATTTTGAGAGCTGAAGGAGAAAGCAGTGTCTGAACATTTATTGTAGCCTCCATATGAGAACAAATTCTCAGAGCCTGCAAGATGCTGCTTGCAGTGTATATGAATAACAGAACTGCCTATTTTTACTGTGCACTGGCAAGTGTAGGCTCACTTCATTAGAGCAAGCAGCACAAACAAGATGTGCTAGCTTGTGTGGTTTAAAAAAAAAGGGTCTAATTTAACTTTTATTTTAGAATCAGCATGAAAAATCGTATGACTTCAAAGACATTTTACAGTTGTTTTGTCAAAAAAATCTATTATCAACTTGTATTTTAATACATATTTCTATAACTTCAATTGTCTCATTGCCATTCAAAAACATTTATTGTGCCAACTTAGTTTACAAAACATAAGAGATGGCCACTTTTATAGAGGACAGATTTGTTAAATTTGTGAAAATAGACAGGGAAGTGAAGCTGGCAATTAGACAAGGAGAATAAGGCGAGAGAACTGTGAAGTTTTTGCTTCTGAAACACTGAAGAAATGATGGTATTCAAACTGGAGGTTTTCTAATGAGGAATATGGCAGAATGGGCAAAAAGAGTGTTTGATTTTCTGGACTGTCAGATGGGGGATATGTTCATACACAGGTTGGAAGTGAGACTGGTTTGAGACAGGAAAAGCTGATATGTGACCCATCAAGGTAGTAATTGATGTGCTGTTTGTAAGTCAATCCTGTGTGGACTTTAGTTTAGCAGTAAAAAAAAATTTAAAGAAGAAAAAGGTGATGTAGGACTGAGGAAAGGAAAGTACAACATGAAGTAATGAGAGAAGAAGCTAAGAGAATAGGGAAAAAATTAGAAATCGTTAAGAAATGTAAGTGAAAAGAGGAAATCAGGGATTCAGTTGTATGAGAAAAAATTCATATGGTTTCAAGAAGTGTGGATTTTCCTTTTGAAGATGGAATTCATCAGCTATCCAGATGAAGAGGATACAATTTTGTCTCATTTTCATAATGAAATAATGGAAGTACAATCTGGGTAAAAGATGTATTTGCCTGTATTTTCTTAGATGGGATGATGCTAATGATAAATTAACGCTATTTTTCAGTATATTTTTTCTCACATGTTGCAAAGTGTCAAGTCCTGCTGGTTTGAAAGAGAAGGTATATTTGTATATTGTGGTGGCTGGGAGTAGGGACATACAAGTCACTGTTCTTTTCTTCTGCTCTTGGTTTTACTGTAGAACTACTGTTGGGAAATGGTGCAAATCACCATTTTTAATTCAGGTTTTCTCATCTGTAAAGCAGAGATAACAATACCTACCTACCTCACAGGAGTGTTGCGAGGTTTAATTAATGTTTGTTAAGCTCTTCAGCATTTTTGGATAAAAGCAGATAAATTAAACCTCTTGTTGTTAATAATGGGAAAACCCCAGGCAGAAGGTGTAATATGATTTTGGGGTTGGAGGGAGGAGATAGAATAATTACAGTTTGTTGTTTCAAACATATTTAGACAGAACAATTGACAATGTTTAGTTAGAAGTTATATTATTAAGTCTGTGTAAGAATCCAAGCCTTTTCTTACAAATTGCTAGTAATTTGAGCTTGTATACAGTGTTTTGTTTTGTTTTAGGTGCACAATATGGTTTAGGTTTTGAGGGACCTTAGAAGTGGTGTAGTTCCAACCCTCTGCCATGGTCAGGGATACCTTCCTCTATCCCAGGTTGCTCCAAGTCCCATCCAAGTGTCCATGGGCACTTCAAAGCTTGGGACATGTTAATACAGATGAGGATTCCTTTGTCTTTACAAAATTGAATGTATCATCTCTATTGCATTTTTGCTTCCACTATGAGGTAAATTCCTTATAGTCTGGCTATATATATATACAAAACCAAACCAAGTATTTCTCTGTCATCGAACACTGTGACAAGGTTTCTAGGACTGAAGTGTAGTATTTAGAGGCTGTAGCCTTTGGAATAACAAGTCAGTAGGTAACAGGAGTAAGAAACACATGAAGTTCTGTGTATGCATGAATGTGTCTCTACGGTATAATTTAAGCAACCCTGTAATATGGTCAGGAGGAAATTTTTTGAGAAAATCATTGACAAAAGTAATTGAGTGAAATAGCGTTGAGTGATAAGAAAATCAGTGGGGGATTAACCTTGCTAAAGCTTGTTTCTGAAGCTTTTTTCCCTATTCAGATAGGATATAGTCAAAGTAACCATTCTAGTTACATTCAAAGGAAACGCTGTGTGTATTCCCCAGCACGTTTCTTAGAATCCACTGTGCCTGTAGACTCCAACTTTACAAACGTAGTGGTGTGTCAGCAACATCCCAGGTGTCATTATAAATGCCAGCAGAATGTAAGTGGTATTTGTAAATAAGCCCGAACAAGTGAAATGGTCTGTGTTAGTCAACCATTCTGCACCTTGGATACATTGAAGGCTGATGCTTGGTTGAGTAGCTAAACTAAATATCAAGTGGTGTTACACAGCTTGAAAAGAAACTCAGCTCTAAAGAGAAAAAGCAGACTTTTTTCTAAGTCATTCTGTTAATGCCCAAGAAGATGTTTCCGTGAGTGTTAAGAAACCAACCATCTATAGACTCTAGGAAAAATGGTTTATGGATCTCTCTTGCCCATGCTCATTCAGAGCTTCAATGGGGAGGCAGAGTGCTGCAGCTCTGAAGAGTAGCTTGAATCATCTTGCATGAATATTGCTCTCTCCAAGGATATTGGCATGCAAAACAGATTCTGTTCATCTTAGAGGATGTTGAATGCACCTCACACATGGCTTCATAACCACTTTGAGATGAACAGGCAGAGTTTGGATTACGTTCTTGTCAGTGGAAGCAAGTGTGTGTGTGATCAATGCAGATAGGTGGAAATAATTCCCTTCTCTCAAAGCATTCGCTTGCTATCTTATTTTGGGTACCCCACCTGTGTTTTTTTTCCACATGTATATTTTTTGAAGGGAACTTATTCTTTTCCTTCCTGCCCTTTCCTGTCCCTCATAATTATATTTTATCTTCAGTGGTCAAAGAGGGAGAGTGTCTTCCAGATGTACTTCTGCCTTAAATGTGGGGCTAAATCAGTTTCATGAGCACCTTCAAGTATCTACTGCTTACAAAGCTATGTGGGATTAGTATGTGCTTAAACACTGATGGGAAGATGGGATTGGAAAATATTCAGGAAGATCTGCATCGTTCACTTTGTGGTAAGGCCTGGGGAACACCTCTCTTGGCTTCAGATCCACTTAATAAAAATGATTTTTGAAAATCAAAGCATAAATAGGTGGTTTAAATATAGGTTTAATGTTATCTCTATAACCAAAGCACCTCCAAATCTCTAGTTTAACCTTACTCTCTTGTCAGTCTGGAGCCATTCCCTGTGTCCTGGCCCTCCTGGCTCCTGTCCCAAGCACCTCTCCCGAGGCACCAAAAGGGGCTCTGAGCTCTCCCTAGAGCCTGTTCCTCTCCAGGTGAACACCCCCAGCTGTCCCAGCCTGGATGCAGAGCTGAGGGGCTGAGGGGCTCCAGCCCTTGAAGCATCCTGATGACAGAGGTATTTCCAAACTGTCCATGTCCATGTGCTCCAGGCCTCCAAGAGCTGCTTATGGCTGCTGTAAATGCTTAACTGGAGGCATTGCCAAAAATTTCCCAATGGCCAGAGTAACTGCACAGCCCTGATGCCTTTAGTAGGAATCAGAACAGATTTTTAACTTGCTGGCAAAGGCTGTGATATTTGTGGCTTTGAAATAAAGAAGTGGGAATATTAAGCACAGACCTTGCGTGTGTGAGGTGTGAATGGTTTCTTGCAGTTGCCTTGTAATGGTATTTCTGGGATTTTTATCAGCACTGTCAGCAAGAGTACCTACTAATAGCCAGCTGAACTTTAAATAGTTTGGATCTTCCAGTAATGACTTTAAAATAGTTCCTTCAGCTCTGACCCCTGCAGTGAATATGTTTTGTTCTCTGCTCCCCTGTAGTCATGGCCATTATAAACCACACTTAATGTTCCTGGACTCTAAATCCTGGAAGTGTTCAAGGCCAGGCTGGGTGGGGTGTGGAGCTGTCTGCTCTAGTGTAAGGTGTCCTTGCCTACAGGGTTGGAGCAAGATAACCTTTAAGGTCTCTTCAAACCCAAACTATTCAGTGATTCTTAGTGCTGTACCAGTGTGTGGGAGGAGTGTTCAAGGTTCTGTAGGTTCTGTGGTGGTACAAGTGGAAGGAGCTGGTAAGTGACAGAATAATTTTGGTTTTGTTGAGCAGGATGTTTTATTTGGTATGAGTATTCAGGTTTTGAAGAAAAGTTTTGTGAGTGTGGCCAGTTGCTCAAGCACAGTAAATGGTTTTCAGACTCTCTTTTTAGACAGGTGCAAAAATGATTCCCAAGTGACCCTGAAGCTGAAAACCTTAAGTGAGTTGTACTGATACATTCATGATTTATAATAAAGTCAAGTAAAAAAAAAATCCCTTTTAAAAATTCTTTTTTTTAAAGACTACAGTGCTGTTTGTGGGTTATAGGCAGATTTTCTTATGTACAATAAAAGCCAAGTTATTAAGGCCCAGGGTTTTTTGAACATGATGATTTTAATGGCACTTTTCAGCCATCTGAGAAACTTCAAGGAAAAAATTTACATCTTGATGTCCTCTCTGAGTGTCCTTGCCTTGCTTTATCTGTGGCACTGTTAAAAAGGGCCACACACTTGTTTAATGTCTGTTAGGGTCTCCCCCAGACATGAATATTTATTCGCTTTGCAGTATCTGTTTTGAAAACATCAGCTCAGAACCTAAACTTGTTTACAAAACACCCAAAATAACCTTCCAAAACAGATTGTTTTGAGATGCTTGTGTATCGCTTTTATTCATGGAAAACAAATATTTCCTGCAATGCTCACCATTTCAATTGGCAGATGATACCAGACATGTTTATTTAACTCGTGTCAGTGTTTTTCAGCTTTCTGCAATGTGTGTATCCATAGATACTTCCCAGTGGAGGAGGCAGACCCCTTAACTTTGATACTTGTGAAGTAAAATAAAATGTATGAATACGCTTTTCTTCGTTGCTTTAAGCCAATCCTTGAAGTAATTTGCAAACTCTGCACACAAGAGGATGGAAACAAGTGACTTAAGTCATTAAATTTGCTATTCTTGGGTCAGCAGAAATGCTGGGGAACACTTGCAGTGAGCTGTCAGAAAGCATTTTGGCCTGAATCTGGAGCCTTTAATATTTCTAGAGCCCTTTCAGAGGGCTTAGTCAAAGCCTGCTAGGGGAATTATTTACAGGAAACAGGGTGCTGCACCACTAAATCAAATTGGCAACTCCTATTGTGCTGGATTTATAAATTGGTGTGGGTAACATGTCATCTGCATGTCAAGTTGAAAATAAGATATAAATATTGTTAACATGGAAAAATGTTTAGTGCTGTATGAAGCCCTCATTCAGTATTGTGTGATGTTTGCTATTGACTCTGAGAGCTTTTGAGGGGTTTCTAAAAGCCATAATGTGGTGCTGGCTGCACAGAAGTTAATGAGAGGTATTTCTGTTCTCATGGCTTCGTAGCATGCAGCCATGGTTCGGCTCTCTTGTGAGCTGAAAAGGGTTGGGCAAGTGAAAGATCAAAAAATTTCATCTGTTGAATTTTAGTACTTAATATTTAAAACGGAGGATTTTTTTTTTTTACAGGTAACATTTCAGCCTTGAAGTTGCTTAGTGAATCCCAAGAGCATCATACCCATGCTGCTGTAGGGATCCAGTACTTCAATGTTCCATCTTACAATAACTTGATCATTTATTCTCTTTGCATGATCTCATAGGTTGGCAAAATCCTCATGATTGCCCTTTTTATGTTCCTTTAGTTGCAGGTCTTACGGTGAAAAACAAGGCAGGTACATTTGGCTCTGCTTTGGAAGTTCATTTTCCATCATGGTTGAAATAAATTTTGAAGTAATCCTACTGAAATGTTTTGTGAGCTTTGCGTCACAGAATGGTTTGGGTTGGAAGAGACCTTAAAGTTCATCCAGGAGGTTCCCACCTCCTGCTGTGGGCAGGACATATTCCACTATCCCAGTTTGCTCCAAGCCCCATCCAGTCTGGCCTTGGACACTTCCAGGGATCCAGGGGCAGCCACAGCTTCTCTGGACACCCTGTGCCAGGGCCTGCCAACCCTCACAGGGAAAACTTCTTCCTCATGTCTCATCTAACCCTCTCAGTGTGAATCTGTTCCTGTGTCCTGTCCCTCCATCCCTTGTCCCCAGTCCCTCTCCAGCTCTCCTGGAGCCCCTTTAGGCTCTGGTGGGGGCTCTGAGCTCTGGAGCCTTTTCTCCTCCAGGTGAACACCCCCAGCTCTCCCAGCCTGGCTTTACCAAGTCTACATCTCTCTTGTACTGAGCATGCCAGAGTCGGATGCAGGTCTGCGGTTGGGATCTCATGGGAGCAGAATCCCCTCCCTGGACCTGCTGCCCCCATGGCTTTGGGTGTAGCTCAAGATAGAGTTGGCTTTCTGGCCACCTGCCCTCAGAATTGTCCCTGTATGTGGGACCTCTCCCTGATTTCACAGTTGAGCTCCATTTGACAGTTGATCTTGTTCCATCCTTTTTGTGGACTCAAGGTGTGACTGAAGATGCAGATCCTTTCATCACATACTCAAAGGGATACCTGTCTGCAAAAGAAATCTGGTTTGTGCCCACTCAAGTGCCAAACATCTCAGGCTATCAAGCCTAATGTTTAAATTAACTCTTGGAATTCCAGCTTTTGTACAAGAGCAATTTAATTCCTCAATCCCAAATTCTGTTGACCAAAGAGTGGTCTTCATTTAGCGTTTTGCTACTTCAAATTTGTTGGGGAAAGCAAATAAACTTTTTGATGTGGGGTGATTTTTATTACCTCACAGAGTGACTAATTATGGCTTCTAGCAAATGCTTTGTCTTTTAATCAATCAGCTAATATGCACTGTAGACTGTGCCTTTCAAATAAAATTAGTTAAAATATTTGTGACTTTTTAAAAATGAATACGTATGTTCTTTAAACTGGCCATGAATGCACATTGTAATTCTTACCTTCTGTACAGAAACTGGTCTGAAGCTCAGAGCATGTGGAGCACATTTCTCATCATATTCCTAATAAATCGGAGGAATTTCAAAATGCCAGCCCATTATTACCAGACTGGGACTTTTTCTATAATAGGGAACTAGCAACTAATATGTCTCCTGTCAAGTTTAAAAATAGTGCTACATCTCCCATT
Source organism: Taeniopygia guttata (assembly GCF_048771995.1). Lineage (NCBI taxonomy): Eukaryota > Metazoa > Chordata > Aves > Passeriformes > Estrildidae > Taeniopygia > Taeniopygia guttata. Next base: position 35,841,845 of record NC_133032.1, on the reverse strand, counting down.
ACCACACCTATTAGTTCCCTCTCCTCTCGGAGATACTCTAAATCAAGGATCCTTCATCTATTTAAACCTAATGTAAGCCTTCAGCATCACCAGTGCTATCAAATTTATAGTCATAGGTGCAGCACTGGAAATGTTGAGTCCTGTAAACTCTTGTTGATCCTTCATGTGCTGTAAACACACTGCAAATAAGTTGGATAAAGCAAACATATCATTTAACTTTAGCAGTCTCTGTTAAAATCAGTTTTCATTTTTCCAGGCTTCTGAATTACATGGCAAATGGGAGCTGATAATTAACTGTTAAATCAGAATAACTAATTTTCTCTCAGATCCAATTGCAAACCTGGCATACTCTCATATGAGGTTATACTCTCATATTAGAGCTGTATTTTTTTTTACCTTGTTAAAAAAAAAAAATCCTGTTAGTGGTGGAAGAGCTCCTCAAAATAATGTAAAACTTTTTGTGAAGATAATTATTTAATATCTTCTGCAGCATATTCATTTTAACTTCTGTAAATCAGTTTGGACCATTGAAGGGAGGAGACAGAGGAACAAAGCCTGTGGAAGAGTTATTTGGGTTTGCTGGTGGTGGATGATGGTGGCTGTAGTTGTTTCCTTGGCAGAGCATGATCCTGGTTTTCCATCACACCTTTTCTGTGTCTTTTTCCCTTCTACCTTGCCTTTCTTTGGAGGAAGATTTTATCCTAATTAAATGTCAACAATGCTTAATTTGCCTTTGTAAATCTGAATTTGTGAAAGGATTTTACAGAGTACTGAGTATCCCTCATACCCTGTCCTTAGTAGTATTTAGTCCTGTGTATAAAATTTAGGAGGTCAATTAGACACAAAAAAAACAAGTTGCATATTGTAATTGCCATTCTCAAAGTACTGAGGGCTCAGCACATCAGTCAGGGAAATTTCCCTGAAAATATATCTTTGGAATGCTGTGCTCCATGGGGGGATAGAGGCTTCCCCACAGAGGTAGCTTTGACTGTTGTGGTTTTGAGTTAACCATAAATGTGATGCACAGATGTCTTTCTCCACTGGAAAAAAATATAAATTGCAATAATTTATTCAGTATAGATTAAGATCTTCAAAGATGGTGATTGAGGATGGCTAGAAGTATAGATGCAAAGTATTTATGGTAGTCTCAGACTGTGTTAGGGAAGAAGGTAAAAAGAAAATTCTAGGGATTAATTTTTTTTTTTGCTTTTCTGTAGCTGGGGAAAAACAAATTTAATTTACAACAGAAAATTATGAAGGTCATTAGTGCCTTTGCCTGGATAAAATAGTAAAACAGTTTAAATTCAGAGTTTTAAAATGCATACACTACATATGCATTAACATCTTTTTCCTAAGGATTTATAGCAATATTGTTAACTTAGCATTCACAGGGTAATGTGCAAATTTTACAGCACGTTAACTTTCTAAATGCATAAACTCCAAAAGGAACCTTAACTGTCTCTTGTGTCAGGGTGTCTCTTGGATTGATAGCCATGGGACATCTTAAAAATCTTGATTTCCAATTCCTGCTGCTCCATCTCAGGGTTGAAAACACAGACATAAGAACTGAACCTGGCAGTCCTCACAATTTGATTAAGAGCAAACCAATTCTTTAAAAATAATGTTGTTTGCAATTCTGATTGCATCATAGAATCACTGAATGGTTTGGGTTGGAAGGGACCTTAAACCTCATCCAGTGCCACCACTGTCATGGGCAGGGACACCTTCCACTGTCCCAGGCTGCTCCAAGCCCTGCCCAACTGGGCTTGGACACTTCCAGGGATCCAGGGGCAGCCACAGCTTCTGTGGGCAACCTGTGCCAGGGCCTCTCCACCATCACAGGGAAAAATTTCCTCCCAATTTCTAATGTAAGCCAACCTTCCTTCAGTTTAAAGCTGTTCTCCTCGTTCTGTCACTCCCTGTGTGTGTAGATCATAAGTACAGTAAAAATGAGATGTGATATTTTAGTGAAACCAAAACAGGCCAGGAAAGCCATGCAAGTTTCATTCCTTGCTGCCTCCAGGTAATGGTAGATTTTGGCATTCTGTAGGTGTTTGCAGCTCTCAGGTTGTGTGCATGGGCCAGACTGTGGTTTATGGGTGTCCCCAGTAAATAAATGTTACTGTTGCTCAGCCATCCAAATACAGGTGAAGGATTTTGGTTTACCACATTCTCAAAAGAAGTGGAGGATTTCTTGCTTTTTTCAGTTGGTTTATATAAAAGATAAATTGTCATTTTCGCTTATGCAGTTCAGTAATGACAAACCTCAGAACTGGTACTTTTGGGTTGTCTAGATACAAGTTAAATTTTGGTCAAACCTTAAGATGTGATTGTGTTTAAGGTACAGCTTTGGGGTTTCGGTGAGTCACTGTCGTGAGTGGGAGGGCAGTGCAGGCTCTTTCAATCTGTGTGTGTGTATTTACAGCACATCCCCCCTTCAGGTAGGGATGGGAAGGAGAAGGGACAGAGGAGGGACTCTCAAAAGTCCTTTGGAAAATTTCGTTTTATTGCAACGTGTAACATGGAAATTTTTTTGCCTGTGTCAGCCATCACAGCAAGTTTATGTGAAACCATCAAAGGTTTAAGTGTGTTGATGTCCACAGGTTGTACCTGGTGGGTTTTGCAGTGGGTTGAGTTATGAGACTCTGAACCACGTGTGCTCGGATAGGGCGGCGGAATAAATTTCTCATATGTGTGGGACTGTGACGGTTAAAACAATCATTACTGAAACCATATACCTTATTTCCTGTAACTAATAGCAGATCTCTACCTGTGGAATATATTAACAATTATTCCTTTGGGTTTGGATGGTTGCTCAGCTGTTTTGTTGGACAGATATTCAGACATGGTCTGTAATTTATGTTGTCTGAGTACGTCAATGAACAGAGCTAATTATGGCTTCCTGATGTGTGCTGTGCTGATGTTTGTGAAACCACACTTCTGCATGTAAGAGTAAGCATGTGTTCTTTAATAAATTGTGGAAAATGATGGGTTTTCTCTGCCTAGGTTGGTTAACGAAAATACCTAAATTGGCATTCACCTAGAGTTTAAAAAGAAGCCATGGTTTTGTGGCTGGTTGAACAGTTAATTCTTCCATGCCTTTAAAGATAATTTTTATTTATTACTCTGTACAGTACTCAGACTTCCTTTTAAAAGGAAATTATTGGTTCAAACAGCAGTGGCCCTTTCAGAGACTCCATCACTTGCCATGTTTCAGTGTGGGGTAGAGCTGCAGCAAGTGACAAAAGTCCTGGCTTAATGTCACTGTGAGCGGCTGGCTTTGAGACCTAATTACCAACCTACACTTCTCAGTACTTCAATATACCTCTCTATTAGTCATGTCATTTGGACACTGTTGCCACTTGGAAGGATTTTTTTTTTCAGATGTGTAATGTGTATCCTGAGGAATGTGCTGCTCTGTGTGGTAAAGACAGAGTAGGAAATTTTCAAAGGAAAGTATCCTGCAGCCGTGTGGATGGGGTTGAGCTGTTTGAGGAACACCCAGGATTGCTGGCTCCAGAGAGGAAATACTGTAATGAGAAAGGGGAAGCAGTTCTGTTTTTCTAATATTTGTTGTTTTCTTTGAAATGGGGAAAAGAATACCTGGAGTGATTTATATTTAATTGAGGATTGCATTCCATCAGATACGGTGAATGTTCTCAGGCCATTTATCAGCTGTGTCTTTTGGAGACCTCTGAGGAGTTTATGGTACATATTTACCTTAACTTGGCTGGGTCAAGGGAAATAAAGCAAAAATAATAGCTGTTATTTTTGTATGTGAACAAAACTGGAAGTCATGTGGGTGAAATATGAGCCAAACGACCATGTCCTACCTCCTCTGTGTCTTTCTAAGTACAAGAAATTATTAGTTATGTGTAATATAATTTCCTTAGCATTATCAGTGTATCTTTTAAAAACAGAAGATTTATTGACTTTTTAGTTGCTTCATCTTAGTCAAGCCTTGAAGTGAATGTGACATATATTATACTGCCATTATCCTTTAGTAGTATCTTATGTAGGCAGCATCATATTTAAAAATAACAAACAACAAAAAAGAATAAAATTAAACCCTTTACTACTTCTTACATAACATGATAACATTTTTTCTGAATTAAATTTGTTGTCTATTGCTGGTAATGTATAGAGATCACACAACAGCAGAATCCTACAAGTGCTAGTGAGGATTTCAATAAGCAGTACCTACATTTTTTGGAGCGAATGAGTTTTGTAAGAAAACCTTTGAGCTTTAGGTCGTCTCTGAAAAAAATGTGTCATTGCTGATTGTCACCCTCATGGGCTGCTGCCACGGGGTCTATGAGTGTTATTGTGAAGAATTACATATCAAGAGCTATTTTAACACCCACTCCACGACACATCCACCACATCCACGATTCAACCCAGTTTCCCAATGCAAATAGCCAAAGAGGGTTTATTGTATAGTAATACTTGTGTATTGCAGTTTCCCTAATAGATGTAAAGGTAGGTAAATGCAGAATAATTAACTAAATGTCAGGGTCTTTAAGCAGGAGGAAACACGAGGACTGAGCAATCTCTTACTGTCAGCACGTACAGTCATTCTCTGTTCCCGTGAGGGATGTACAGTGAAAACTGGTGCAAAATAAAACCAAAGAGCACAGTGTGGGTTCAGCTAAACCTGGTGATAAAACCAGTTTCAGAACTAGTCTGGTGAAGTGTGATCTGATCAGATGCTTCATGAACAAATTGCTTTATTACTGATACTGCTAATGATTTGTAAATTAGTTGCAAGCCTCCCCGAGTGACTGACTCAGTGGCTTTTACCAACTCTTCACATACCCCTGTTTTTAGGGGCTGAATTTATAAAACACTTCCTTTAGTCCCTTGAATTAAATTTTCGGTGGCATTTGATGACAAGCATAGCATGATTAATTACAAATTGTTCTTTAGGTGAATAGTGCAGATTCTAAACCACAGCTTGTGTTTTTATAGCAGTTATTACCCTGCAGACTCCAAAAGGGCTTTGGAGGAGAGATTATGATTTTGGTTACATCATTGTAAATTCAGAAAACGTCAGTGATCTCAAAAGTGTGATTTTCTTGAAATTAGGTCAGTGGAAAAGAGATCAGAAACTGCTTTGCTACCTGAAAAGAAGCAAGCTCCAAAATGGAGTGAAGTATCTGCTTCCAGATGGCTTTCCTTTTGGCTTTGTAAGGAACGTATTTGTTAAAACAAGTCATTTATTTGAAATATTATGGAGGAGTGAATAATAGAGCAAATTATAACCTGAATCCGGGCTGGATTAGGACAATAAAGTTGTAGCATGGAATGTTTTTCCTCTTGCTGATTGTTCTGTAATGACCCAGAAGCTCTCCATCACCGTTTCATCTGGCACCATGGTGGGCCAGCAACAAAAAACGACCTAAAGGTTTCTTATGTTTTGTCTGCCAATTAAATTGATTCAGTGTTTGGATTTTTGTTGCTGGTTAACTGATCTTATGATAGCTACAGTGCACTTAAAAGGCTTTTTGTTTGCTTTCTGCCCTCTGATTACAGAATACATAATATTTTTAACCTGATCTTGAATCAAACTAAATTTCTCAACTATGGTTGAGATGATGATTGAGATTTTCAGGAGAGTATGTAGTTCTCTGTTGAATTCTCACTTCTTGTCACCAGAGGTTTTGGTAAGATAAGGATTGCAGTCTGAAACCACTAGAAATTGCAGGTCAGGAAATGGATTTAGGATCTTGCAATGGACACTGTCAAACACGAGTCTGGAGTAACTGAGTTTAGCGGGGAGTCCATCATTCTTAGGGAGAGTTGAGAAGGAAATCGTCAGAGAGGTGTTTGTGGATGGTGAACACCTTTCAGGGTTTTGCTTTCAGCTTTTGTGTGTGGTGGCTTTGCTCGAAGCATGTGCAAAGCAGCTTTTGAGTACCCCAAGGGTGTGACTCATGAGGGCTATGAGCAATAGTCACCGGGTTTTCATCTGTCCCCTCGCTTTGGGCAGCACGTTCTGCATCCTGTTTGTGAGCAGCTCTGTGGCTTTTTTTCTCAGAGCTTCCTTGAGCCTCCCCTAGTGTTCTCTTCCACCCACTTTGGAGTACTCAGAAGAAATAAAGTGGTTTACGTCTCCTGTTGTTGCTGGGGTTGTGATCCCAGCAATGCAGGAGGGTGTCCTGGGGGATGCCCCAACTGCATCTCCTCAAGCTGCTCCCTGCCTTTGTCTCTTACCCAAAATCACTGGATGAAGTGTGTTTGAATTGCTCTTTCATTTTCTCTGCCACCAGGAGAAGGAGGGAAACCTATATTAGAATGAATAAGCTACATCCTAAGTTATGGAACAATTGACCGTATTAGGGAGTTAGTGTGTAAAGCAAAGCTGTTTTTAAATATCGGATTGAAAACAAACCCATACATTGAAAATACGTTTTCCTAAGTCTTGCACATTTTCATTCATTTAAAATTTACAGACACTATCTTTTAAAGGTCAAAGTAATCTAGTCATCATAATTGCTAAGTAGTCTTTTCTGAAGTAAACTCATTAATATAATATTAAGGATTACATTACAAGGCCTTGGAGTATATTTATTTTTTTTCCAATATAATTTTCTTAAGTAGTAACAATAATAATAATAAAAAGAAAGATATGTTTCTAAAGTAATATACTTCTCTATTTTCATTTTCAGGTTTCAGACAGTTCTGAAGTACTTGGAAAATGAGTGTCCTTCTCATTGAACCCTTTTATGGTGGCTCCCACAAACAGCTGATGGATCTTCTCCAGGAAGAGCTGCAAGAAGATTGTGTTCTCTACACACTCCCAGCCAAGAAGTGGCATTGGAAGGCACGGACTTCTGCTCTTTATTTCATGCAAACAGTGCCGACAAGTTCGAATTACAGGTAACCAAGGAACTGAATAATTTCTAAACTCAAATCACACAGATGCCTTCGACCAGGTCTCTTCAACTTACTCCTTGTTTGTATGCAAGGGTGTATGTGGTAGCAATTAGGGACGTGCAGTGGGCATCACAGGTTTTTCTTCTTGGGGTATAACTGAGAAATTACATGTTTTATTTAGAATTTTCAGGACTGTTTTGTCTTGCATCTCCAGTCCGGGAGAGTCTCTCAGTATCTGGGTACCTCATGTCTATACACGTATGTGTATTTCTTATTTGAAATTTATCATGTGAGCTCACTCATTCTGAAAGGTTTAAACTGTGCTTCACAGATTAGGCTGAGAGATGGCACAGATGTGAACACTGCAAGCTTCCTCACATGCCCTCCCGTGTATCTATTAGCAACTCTGATTTATCAGTGTCCTGCTCAGGCTGACCTGCAGGATTAAGGGAGCAGATTTATCTTAATGATGGTCCGGTTCAGTAACGTGCCAGCAACTGTGGGTGTCAATTATACATTTATGTAAGTAGCAAATTTCCATCAGCTAGAACCTGGGCTGATAAAAACAGGCGATTTAGGTCGACAAGATAGCTATCACATAGTGAGAATCAGCCCCTCCAGAGCCAAGCTGTCTCTAAACCCAGCAGTTTTGCTTGGCCTACCTGATCAGATGAGATGTGGCGAGGTGATTGTCTGGAGCAGTGAGATAGAGCTTTGCTCACAGCATGCAGAACATTGTGTGGGGACTGTGCACCTTCATGGGGAGAGGCTGTTCGTGCACAGGGTTCTTTTAGCACAAGCAGCTGCAGAATGAACTTCAGGAGGACTCTGAGCACACCTGAATGATGTGCCAGTGAGTCACAGTTCAGAACTGAGTGGTATTTTTTACTGTGAGTGAGTAGGTGCTTCCTGAGGAAGGAATATCATTTTTCAAGAGTAGATTTGTGCTGTAGAAGGCTGGATTTGCTCAGTGTTACCCAGGACAATGTCTAAGACATCTTGGAACACGTATTGTGTAAATGTACACCTTTCCTGTGCCTGCTTTTGGCTCTCATTTAAAATAATCTCCCACCTCAAGCCAAATGTTATAATTAATTTTCCCCGTTTTGTCTTGTGCGAGGCATTTAGTGTTGGTTTCCTCTTGCTTTCTTTTTGCAACAGTTTTGTTTTGGAGGAGTGTACATGACAAACTGTTATGTAAATTTGTCTTGTATCACAACCACATCCTCCAACGCATCACAATGTTATCTGTGTTCCTTCAAGGTCAGCAGCCCAAGCTGTCCAGCACTAACTGCATTAAACTAATCAGACATCACTCATAGACATACACTTCATTAGTTTAACTTACAGTTACATTGACCTAAGATAACTTAACTCCAGTTTGTCAAGTAACCCACATCTTGGGGAAAGGGGGAGGGAGCGCTGACAAAAAAACCAAAAAAAGCAAAATCCCACAAAAAAACCCAATAACCCAACAAAAAAACCTCAACCCAGCAGCCTGAAAACTCACTTGAAGTTAATAAACTTGCAATCTGTCATAGACTTATGTGCAAATACAACCTTTACTGACAGCAAATAAATCTGATCTAACCAATGGAGCATCTTAAGGAGAGGGAAGCGTTTTCTTTGCTGGTGCTGTTCGGGTTGGAGCAGAGGGAATCAAACAGTCAAAGTTGAAAAAGATGCGATGGTTAAAATAGAATTTGTACCTTGTCCTCGCAGGCAGCATAAAATTTTAGGATCAAGGGCTGATATGGCTGGTGAGAGGAAAACTGATTAGAGGTACCTTCTACTTTACTTGCACATTTTTAATGCTTGTTTTGTAATTGAATGTTTTGATTATTTTATTAAATTGAAAGTATAAGTGCATCAGATTCAACCTAGTAAGGATGACTACTCTCCTATTAGAAAACACATTGATTAAAATTAATTTTAATTCTGTTATTTCTAAGCTTTCTAATAACCACTGAAGATCAGCTTCCCAGGTAGCAGTTTGTAAAGACAAAATTGAGTTGCTAACTGGCAATACTGCGTGTTTGGAATTGCACCTTTAAATATTTCAACCTTCTTATGAGGTAATGGAAAATACCAAATTTGCATTACTTATAATATTGATATTATTTACAGAAAAAAACCCTGTCTTTTCCAATTGCTTTCCATAAATGTGACATTTCATAAATACCTTGTTTTTATTTGTATGTTTAGTAGTGCAGAAAGGTCACAGATATTTCAGGTGCAAACACTTGTGATAACGGAGCTGCCTTACTAAATCTTTATGTTCAAATAGTACTTTATTTCAAGATCCTGGTGTGTGTGAGAAGTAATACTGATGCTGTTCAGTATGATGTTGGATGTATTTTAGAGAAGTAGTATGGATATGTTTACAGGACTGTATCCATATAAGCTGATTTTTGGGAGCAGGAAGGTTTGTTTGTTTAAGTGTGACACTCAGCGAGTTAAGGAGTAGTCTTAAAAAGTGCTTTTGAAACAAAGGATGCAGTACAGAGCTTTAGATGTTAAATTCAGATACTGCAGTGAGCAGAGAGTTTCTGTGATGAACTTGCTAATTGTTTTATCGGAGAACAGACGTGTCCTCCCTTGTGCACAAACTAAAGCTGAGTTGGTAACGAACAGGGCATTTAATGTTACTTTTGTGAGCTGTACGGCCGCTCTCTGGGTGAGCAGGAATGTGATGTTCCCAGGAACGTGGAGATCTCCCCGGGATTGTCACAGGGAGAAGGTGTCCTCACCCTCCACGGGGAGCACTCAGAGCTGTTACGGAAGATATCGGACCCTCAGTGTTTGATCTGCATCATTGCCTGGATTTATATTAATTCCCATGCAAAATCTGTGCTGCATTTCTCCAGAAAAGTTTTGCTTTTCTGTTTTCTTGGCTTTGTTGAGCAATGTGTTAAACCAGCTCATGTTTTCTGTCATCTCCTGAGAGAAGCATGGGAACCTTGAGGAATGGGAAGCCCAAGCATCCAGAATCCCTTCAACTTAGAAGGCCAGAAGGAGGATTTAAAGGTGGATCACTTGCCTAGAGATCTTGGAATGATGACACAGATTGATGTGCAGCAGCCACAGACTGAATTTTAATTGCTCAGAGTCACAGATGATTTTTCCTTAATTGGAAAGAAGGTGTTTGGATGTTGCATTGGTGCAAGGAGTTTCGTTCCTGTAGTGGCAGTTTCCAAATCATAGCATTTGAAGTGCACCGAAAAAGGGAGGAATTACTGTCTGTTTTCTCTAGACAAGGTTTTCAACCATCTGAGAGTTTTGTCAGCAGTTGGTGGGATATTATCTTCATTCCATGGATTTGGAAGGTCCAGCAGAGCCTCCTCAGGCTGCTGGCACTCTGCAGATTGGCTGTGCTCACTGCTTTGTCTCCCAACTTCTTCAGACAGCTTCAGCTTCTTGATAAATGTGGGTGTCTGATCTTTAGCCTAAAGTTGTTTTCCATAGCACACAGCAACTATTCTGTAATTCTAGAAAGCATGTAAAAAAATATTTTTTTTAGTCTTTTTAAAATTCTTAATTCAGGGAAAGTTCTCAAATTTGAAAATGCTGCTGCACAATTTAATGAGAAACAAAAATGCTTTTCTTTTTCCTGTAATTATTTTCTTTATTATAGTGAGCAATCTATTAAATTACAGGTAGCAAAATGCTGGTATGACACATTAGATGAAAGGAGTTTATATTTTAGGAGCTATCCTCTACAGAAAGTAATTCAATCTCCAAAAAGTTAGTAGCATAGGACTGTAAAACAGAATGACTAAATTCAGTGTAGCTTCCAGTGTGTTTTAATAGCATTGCTATATTATTTTAAATATATATATATATAAATAAAAATATTATGTATAACATTCAGTATTGCCCCCCAGGTAGCTGTTCATATGAATAAAGATTTTATTTGTAACGGATTCTAGCCCTGAAATACCTCTAGGGTAAATGTTAGCATATATATACCCCTTGATATCTGACAACTATATTTTAAAGACAAATTCTGTGCTTTTTACGTTTTACAAAAGAGAAAACAAATTATTGTTTTCAATTAATAGAGCTCTGGAAAAAAAGCCCAACCTGGGGGTGGTGTTCAGCAAAGGAGAGTCTTATTTCAGCAGTATATAATGTAGATGTGGTTGTTTCTTGATTTTTTTTTTTTAATATTCTATTAAATCTGCTAGATCTAAGACTGTTTTAGAGCTAATGCTTTTGTTCTATTCTATAAGCAGAAAATGCCTTATTATAGAGTGAATTCTTTACTAACTGGTGAGCTGTGTTCCCTAAATATCTTAAAAAAAGCAACCTTTAAAATTCTCTTTCCAGTGAGTAGTTCAATCCTACTGAAAACATAACACTGTGGGAATGTGTGACCATTTGCAAGCTTGAGGATTTATCTGTTTTCTAGATATTTTGTTTTCAGAAACGTCCCTGCATGCCCTGGAGAAGGTGTTTGGGGATGTAACTCAAAGCAGGGCGGGGCAAATTTTATAAAATCTGAATACATAGATACCCATCTGAATGATCCCATTTGTGCTGGAAACATTCCTGCCTGTTTACATCTTTCTATAAAATACTGGAAATGTTTATATAATCTTTGTAGGAACTGCAGTAATTTGTCCTGCATTAGAGGCCGTCCTAGAATTTGACCCTCATAATGTTCAGGTAAGGAATAGATAAATTGTATGTATGAATAGTACATTAGTTAAAAGAAGGTATTTTATGGTGTTTGCTTCTATATATAGGTGAATAAACATAAACCTCATTCATAGCATTAACTGCTAAGAGTGTGTATTTTGATGTTACTGCTAAAATTCACTGCATTTGAAGATGGGACGTGTCTCATCTCTTTGGAGTCAGTGAATAATTTTCTGCCCAGAGGTTGTCTTGGTTTCACCCCATGTTTTTGTTATTCTTTGTGTTTTAACTGCAGTTTTGTGTGGGGCACAGTGGAATGTGCTCCTGGACAGGAAGGGAACGTGCTCCTAGAGATCCCTTGTGCTTGGATGAGCTGATGTAAAGGCAAGAATATATGAGGTGACTAAATGTCATATGCAGTATCCCATAAGGACAGGGTTCAGGTCTCCTAGAAACGCATAATCACAGACTGGGTTGGGTTGGAGGTGACCATGTCATTCCATCCCCTGTGCCATGGGCAAGGGCATCTTCTACTAGACCAGGTTTCTCCAAGCCCTATCCAAGCTGGCCTTAAACACTTTTTTTATTAATACCACGTGGGTGTGACTCGCTGATGAGTACAAATCTCCATATTCTCACCTTGTTGTGGAGGTGCCCAAAGGAAGGTGTGGGAGCCCCTGCTTCACCCTGCTCTCTGCTTTTCCGCTCCCTCACTGAACAAAGGGTCATTACTTCTTTAATTCCATTAGTGCTAAACTTGCTCACGTTTTTTTTTTTCCCCTGAACAAACGGTTTTGAGTTCACCCAGGTTAGTTCACACGGGCTGGTGCAAATGCACACACGTTTGTCCTGCCCACGCTCCGGAGGGAGCTGGCTGGGAGTTCGCTCCGCTCCGGGGGCCAGATGGCCGTCCTAGCACCATGTTGAGCCTAAACCAATAAACCCTACTGAGATATGAGACACAGGCACCATGTACTGAGCTAAAACAACTTGGTGACTTCTGACCAGAGCTGGCTGGTGTCCAGCCAGCTTTGAGTGTAAGCACAGAGAATATACGTCCATATGGAATGGCACGAAGCTCCACCACTCAGCACAGATGATGCCCTCCACTGCTGTAGCCCTGGATAATAGAGGGTGTCCCAGCCTGGATAAGGGGTGTGAAATTCTCTCTGCTGAGGGAGAACATGGAGGCCATCTGATGCTGGAAAAATGTAACATTTGAATGTGTGTGTAAAAACTGGGTTTTGTTTGATTTGGGTTAGTATCGCCCCAAACCTGTTCTGGAAACTTCTGAAAAATGTAATCGGTCAGAGAAAGAAGGATAGCAGATTATCAAATTGATTTAATAATGATTTTTATCGGAATGCTAATATAAATCAAGGTATGAAAATTAACAGAAAAAAGGTTTAGAGTCGTAATTGATTTGCTCTTTTTTTAATGGTGAAGATAGTGTAAATAAAAGTGAATCATTAAAGAATTGGTAAAAAAGATTTAATCCAGTAAAAAAGTAAAAAAATGAAGTAAAAAATTAGGGCGGGTCTAGAGGCAAAATCATTTCCTATTGAGGATAACAGCACTGCTGTTGTTTCTCTGCTCACAACCAGACTGCGAAAATTTCCTTTTCAATGTGATGGAGAGAGGCTGCCTGAAAAGTTTTTGTGAAGCTGATGAAGGAGGTGGGATGTCCCTTTGAAGGAGATGAATTCTCTTGCTCTGAAGGGCCAGAAACAATGCTCTGGTGCTCAAAAGTCCTTGTACAGCACCATGATTTAAGAACAAATGTTTTTTTATTCTTAGCTCTGGCTGCTGAAAAACTTGGAGGGGGCGATCCAATAAGAACAGCAAAAAAATCTTCTAAGAAAGAGGACAAAAAAACCTCCCAAGTAAACTACCTGAAATTTATTCAGGCAGACAGCAATGTGATCTTAAACATTCACTTTGCATTAATCAACTTTGCCTCAGATAAAATGCTGGCAGATGGTAGCTATTCATTTTAAAAGTGACAGGTTTTCTTTACGTTTTTGTGTGGAAACCCCCACATGCACTCTTCCCTCCAAAAACTTTACTTGGTTAATTTGTCCAACATGCTTTTTTTTTTTTTTTCCCTTAAATACACTCCCATTACTAGGCAATTTCACAATTTGGATAGTTAAAAGAGGGTTTAGATGAGTTTAAATGCAGGCTCCTTCCTTTGAAGTCAGGGGAAGTGTATATATGGGAGCTGGGTTTTGGCAGAAGTAAGCTGGGAATGATGAAGACGATGCGGGGAGAGGTGCGGGGCCAGGGAGGACGCGGGCTGGGACTGCTGGGTGATCTGTACAAAGTGCTAATGTGAAATGGCAGTTGTCTGTTTGATGTGTAAAAGATTTGCTGAAATTCCAGCAAAATATTCTGATGAGAGAAGGAAAGAACAGTCTGGGTTTTCAAACCCTAGCATGTGTTTTCCTTTATGTTCTCAAATGCCGGGTGAAATCCTTATTTTTCTTTCTAAAACGAATTTTATGAATCACCTGGAGAATTGATATTTACATTGCTGGCAGTAAAATGTAATGAAATTGTGCATTATGATTCAGTATTTCTGCACTTAGGATTTTAATGAGGATTTTATCTGTCCTTTTAAGTGGTTGCTGTGTATATATTTTATTTCTAGATTAGTTATGGATTATATTTCTATTTTCAAACAACAAACATATACACTACTATATTATAAAGAATATGATACTTTCCACAATTCATTGTCATTCCAGCCCATAACACTAATTTGATCTTCCAAAGGGACAGTAAAAAAAGATTTAGTTTGCATCTAGTAAAGAGAAAAATACTGGGGTTTTTTCCCCCATTTTTTGGTGCTGCTTTTTTTTTTTTTTTTGGTAATCTCAAGTTCTTTGGGTTTTTTTTTTACTAAGAAGTAAATATTACAAATTTTGTTTGTTATTTGCTTTGCACATGATTTAGATTTATAGCTTTGTGTTCTGGTGTCATAAATAACTAATTTTTGTAATTTTATTATTGAGTACCCACAACTAGACTGGGTTTTGTGAATTGACGAAAAGGAATTTTACAATGTGCAAACTGTTTCTAGCAAAGCAATTTTGGGAGAAGGCCTACCTTAGCACCAATATTAATATTAATACTTTTGGGGGCTCTTTTTAGTAAACTTTAACTTGACCTATACACACTGAAGTTTGAAAGTCTTGGTTCAGGTAGTTGTGGCATCTCAGTTTCCAGTCTTCAGCAGACTGAATCCAGCGGCTTTTCCTTAACTCTCTACTGGAGAGCCAGCTTGGATGGGGCTTAGAGCAACCAAGCTTCCCATGGCAGGGGATTTGGAATGGGATGATCTTTAAGGTCCCTTCCAACCCAAACCATTCTAGGGTTCTTTGGCTACATCTGCTTTTTGTGCCCTAACACTGAGGGCTGTTATCTCCTGCTGTGGGTGTCCATGAGTTTCAGTGTAGATTTTGAAGGTGCTGACCAGGTCCATGATCACTATGGAAAACATGCCCAAAGGTTTTTCTGGTTTTATCTGCTTGATTGCTCTGGGATTCCAAGACTGAATGTCCCTCAGAACAAAGCTGGGGTCCATTGGTTGCTCTCCAAGGGCATCACCTCCTGGTGTAGTGCCATCCAAGGGACTTGGGCCATAATCTTGGAGCCCACTCTGGTATGAGCTGAGACACGGTGGGTGAGGGTGGTTGTGGATGGATGGTTGCTTCATAAACGCCATTCTTTATCAAACAGAAACGTTAGTGTAAACATAAACCACTTAATTTTGTGGATTATAACCTTGTTTCTTCCTTAAATACACAACATATACCTAGGCAGGAGGTTGGTTACAATCTTTGTGCCAAATTGTGCCACAATGGAAAACATTTAATTTAGGATCAACTTCTGACTCCCCATATCAGAATTTGATCAATTTTTTTTCTCTTCCTCTTCTCTTTAATACATCTCAGTTTAAGTATTGGTAGGCTTTGATTCATTATGATAATGAATTTAACTTCCCTACAAAAAAAAATTAGGAATACATACATTGCATCTATTAATTGGAATATCTTTGATGAATACAAAACAACTGAAAGGCTTTTTTTGTTCATCGTTCTGTAATGAAGATTTCCACAATTTCCTTATTCCCTTGTACAGTATTTTTCCTTTCTTGCCTTTGTCCTTTGTCCCTGTCTTTTCCTCCCTTCCTCCTGCACATTTACTCTGATGGTCCAGTGGACACAGTCATTTTAAAGAATGCTTTCCATTTCAGATCACTGACTGTTTTTATTGTTTATGTTTATAACCTTGCCTTCTTGTTCATCATTTTTTGCTTTAGCTCTCTTAATTTCCATTTTACTTGTTGCACGCTTGAATTTATTTTTCTGTCTAGTTGCAACTTGAAGAAAGAATGAAGGAAACAGCAGTGGACACAACATCAAAAGCAAATATGTGCTTTTCTTGTTGCAGAATAACTGGAAGAATTCATTTCTTTTAACAGTATGTAAAGAATTATATGGAGAAACATGTATTTAGAGTGGAGCTAATATTTCTCTCACACCACCTTACTTGATGCAACTACATCAGTCTTTTAAATTAGTGATTTACCAAATGTTTTAAAAATAAAAGGTGTAAATTATTGTGGGCAGAACAATGGAAAATTCATTTCAAATTCTATTTTTTTTTTTTGCAGTTAAATAATATTCTTACTGATTTCTGTTAATATGTTTTCTTTAAGTGCTAATATTTTTTAATATAGCATACTCTATGGAAAATTTCACGTATCTAGTTAGAATATGGAAAAATCTTCATGTGTTAAGGTATTATATAATAACATGAAAAAATTCTGAACACATAACTAACTCTGTGTATATTATATATGGAAAAACTAAAGAAATTGAAGGGCAGTAATTTGAGAACATCTGCATTTTTTTATTTATGTAAGAGAATATCCCATTTTTAATTAAAGATGGAAGTTAAGAATGATAAATGGGACCATTATCTAGTAACAGTTAGTTTGCAGGCGTTTTTTTCCAAATGTTCTGCAGATTGCTGCAGGTTTGACAGTGCCTTTGGCTTTTGTGTGCAAAATGCATTTCCTACTCGTGACAGAAGAGTTGTAACTCACTAAACATGGAGCAGTTAGCATGCATGGTGACATCTCTATGCTTAAACCCTGAGGAACTGAATTATTTTAAATTATTTTTAATGCAGAAATTTCCTGGTAGTCAATTATATTAAAAACTTAACAGTTAAAAATTTTATCTGCCAAATGCATTTTGAGAAATATTGCTAAAGACACTAAAACTATGCAAGAAAAGATTGATTTTGGGTGTGATTTTGGCAGGTTTTTGAAGTTTTTTTTTTTTCCTGTGGTAGTAGAGTGACCATTTTCTTGTGGTTCTTTTCAGTTTTTACTTTACCACTCGAATTCCTTCTTTGTTGCCATCATCCTAAACTAAAGTTGGTTCCAATTTATTGTTGCATCCTCAAGTCTTAGCTGTGGGGTGTCAAAGTGGGAGGAACAAAGCTGAGTAGGTGCTTTGGGAGGAACTTGAGTTAACATCAGATATTCGGCACCTCTTGGTATTTGTGACTCTCAGTGATCCCAGGAGCAAATATTTGGTGTCCTCGTGTTTCTCCATGGCTTTCACGGATCTTCAAGGTCCTGAGTGGGAGAAGTTCACTTGTGTGGGGTTGACTGGCTGTTGTGGTTACTGATGACTCAAGTGATGTTGTCCAGTCAAAAGGCTTTTTTGGAAGAAGAGTTGATTACACAGCCCTCATCTTTACCTCCTCCAGACTGTTGTGTTACCATCTACTCAACATGGAATCTGGTTTGCAGCAGAACTTGCTTGTCTGAGGTTTTGTACCAGCAGAGGATCCTTTGGGTCTAGCCTGGTCTGGAATCGGTTTTCGGTAGTTTCTGTGGCTGTTGAAACATTCAGGTCTAAAGTGCTGTAAACACAGACCTCAGGTCTTCTCCTCAAAAGTTCCATAGGCAGGAGTGGTAGGGAGGAGTGTCAGAAAAGAGTAATTTGCCACAAAAGAATCTGGAAAACTAGATTATAATGTAATTATTGGAAATTGCATCATGAGTTAGAAATAGTAAAACCTACATTTTCTTCCATTTTTTTTTCCTAACATGGAGCAGAGAACCTGAAGCGTGGTCTTGCATTGAATTAATACTCATTCTGGTGTAAACACACTGGAAAATATTTTTATATAATTTTGCATTTTAGTACAGAAGAAAAATATTAGATTTTAATCATAGACTCGGAATCGTTAAAGTTGGCAAAAACCTCTAAGAGCATCAAGTCCAACTGTTAACCACACTATGCTATGATGAGTGGAATATAAATTCAGCATTAAAGGAAGCATCTGTACTTGAAAAATCCTAATTTCCAATGCTAACAGCTGCATGGAAGGTCATTGACATTGTGGAGTGCGTGGGGTCTCTGGGGCTCAGCGTGTTTGAAGTCAATATTTATGGTGCCTCTGTACCTCCTGTCATTAGCAGGAGGTTTTCAAGGGACTGTTCTTAGATTATATTTTGCACATGGCTCTTGTTTTCCTAGATACTGATTGGAAAAAAGTGAAGGGTATAATAGTATTCCTGTCTGCTGATGGGTGATGAGACCAACATGTTGGGGCCATGGGTGGAATCGGGGTGAATGAATTGGTGGCAGGGAGGGAGTTTGAGATGCTTGTGTGCTTCCTGCGTTTTTAAGGAGTATAAAGGATATTTCAGCTGTTGAGATGAAACTCAGCAGCTGCTCTGCAAACTCCTAATGGAGCAGGGGACTGGATTTTCTTTATCTCCAGAGTTTTCCTCTGGTCACAGATACTGCTGGGGCTCCCCATTTCTCTTAACCCATGTAGCTTTTAAGCGGCATGGTTGAAGAGGAACAATGAAAATGTTTTTTGTTGGATAAAACGGGATTTGGAGACAATACTGTTGCCTATTAATTGCAAGGTACCGACTAAGGCTCTGAATGATGAAGAGGAAGATACAAAAGCTGTGTGCACCGAGCAAATGCTTTGCTGTGAAGCCAAAGAGCTTTGCAACCACACTCTGGGTTGTTACAGCATCACTGTGGTATTTGCCTTCCCATTATTTCTTCAGTTCACTTTTCTGTGGTGTCTGGTCCATGCCTATTTTATTTTGCTTTTAATTTTATTTTTTTAAATATTGTTTTATTTATTTTGCCTTCCAGCATGTGGTCTAAAACTGTAACTTCATTGACACTTGCGTATAATAGCTTTGATTTTGTCTTTGAAATCCGGAGGGGTGTTTAGTGTGAGCAGTAGTGTATCCAAGGTAGAATATTTCATGTTTTTGCAGATTGCTAGTATTACATGCCAGAGCAGCCTTCTGACCATGAAGCCCAGCCACGTTTGTTCTATTAGCTGCACTTCAGAAGTATTTGTTTAGTTTTTTCCTCAGATGGATAACCAGTATGGAACATTCTGTCCACAGAAGTCTTATTAAAGAGGTTAGAGCATCCTGCTAATTAGAAAAAACTAATTAGGCAGATTGTTGAGCCTGTAACCAGAATTTTATATTTTAATGAATTTTGAAGTGTGGTGTGCTCCCTTTTCCTATTGTAAAACACACTTTTTTCCTTTTAAATGTCTGGAAACAATCTTTTTGAGGAAGTTATGCATTTAGAATAAGAAAGCAGCAACACTTTAATTTTTGAATTTATTAAATAAACTGTTGAAGAATATATACAGTAAAACTGGTGAAACCATTAATTCATATCAGTCTCTTATTGTGGCAGAAAAAATTTAGTTACTTTCCTGTTGGTAGGTTTCAAGTTTAACTGCTCAAACGAGTTGAATTAAGTTCATGTCAAGAAACAATATAATTGTGGCTGTGTTAAAATTAGACTTAGATGGTACAGAACTCACAAATAACTCTTTGCTACTTCAAGCTAAAATTCATTGACCACCGTTTCACTGAGCCTTGGGAAGTTTATCATGTTTAAAGCTGGACTCAGTCCATTTTTGAGTGCTCTTGTAGTGCTGTTAGAGATTTTTGATCTGGAAGCTGAAAAATGAGCTCGTTCTGTGCCGTGGGGTGACCTGGAAGCAAAACCATCAGGGTTGGTTGGGTTTGCATGGTTCACATCTTAATTCCAGGTTTGCAAGGTGCCATGTGGAAAGAAGGCATGTTTGTGGCTGGGGACAAAACACTGGATTGGAGAAACATTTAAAATATATATATTTAACATGGATTTCTCCCCAACATCTAATTTTGAACTCTCTTTCAACTGTGCCCTGCTACAAACTTTAATTAGTCGTAACCTTTTTTCAGGCTTGTCATTCTGCATTTTGCAAAATGCTCTGGCTTGTGGAGCAGCCGTGTGTCCGGGAGCCGTGGGCAGTGGCCTGCAGTCTGTGTCAGGACCATCCTCTGAGATGTAACTCAAGGTGCAGATGTTGCAGCTGGTGAGACGAGGTTGGCTGCCATCTGGAAGGTGGCCATCTGCTCCCTCCTGCAGCAGCAGAGCACCACGCTTTTGGGGGCCCCTGCCCCTTCCTGTCACAACCTGAGTCAAGACAATTCAGAATTGCCTCTTTGAAGCCTGATTTGGGAATATTGGCTGGCCAAGTGCTCGGCACTTAGAGAAGTAAGGGGTTAGGAAGGGAGAAACAAATACTTCTAGACAAGATTTAGAAATGAGCTTTATGAAAGGACTTCAGTAAGCAATGGAGACTTAAGATATGTAGCTGAGGTGTGGAAATGTAGGAGAAACTACAGAGCAAAGAGAGATGCAGCGTGCTACGCTGATAAAAAACAGGTAGAAATGTCCCATTGGAGCATGGAGCTTGCTATTATTTTACTAATGCTTCAGGAAATATATGGAATCTCTACCACATGAGAACAGAACTGTGGGTACGGGGACTTGGAGGATGAAGCAATTAGGTCCCTTTAAGGAAAACCTTCCTACTTCCAGTCCAAGAAGGCAAAAATATTGCAAAGACTTGTATTTGTGGTGTCAGTCCTTCATGGCCAGACCTCCTATATTTGCTGGAGTGTCAGCTCTGGCTTTGGCCAGTCAGATTTGTGTTCAGCATCTGTGCTGACCTGTAGGTTCACACCCTTCCACACTCCTGCAGTTCAGTCTGCAGCCTGAAACCTGGGGCTGTTATCAACCAGACAGGTCTAGGTAGTTAGCATGATGTCATGTCTCTTCATAGGGTTATGGAACAGGGCTGAAATTTATGGCCATAAATATTTTAAATTGTTTTTGTTTGGCTTCTTGGGGAGAAGCATTTCCGTGGGTGAGAGGTTGTTTTGTGAGAGGCTCCAGTGTATGACAGATCATATAGATGGATTCAGTACATGGGGAGCTTGTACCCCTTCAGTGTCATAGGTTGGAATTGTTAAAGGCACTTAACAGCTTTACAGATTCTTGTTTAATTACTGGTCATTGTTCTGAAGTGGATGACTCATTTAGCCTGCAGTGATGGGAGGTGTTCTGGCCCTCTATATAATTCTACACATACATATTTTTGCTCCTAAGCACCACAGAAATGTCTGTTTTCCTCTTGTATGTCTCATTTCCTGGGGTAATACAAAGAAGATGGATCTGAGAGGGGCCATGGAATGAGAAAGGGGATGTTGGGAACAATTTTGCATCAATTTGGATGGCTCTTGGTGCACACCTGAACTCTGCCATTCAGTTGCCACCTGAAAGGGTATGTAATACTGTAATAAATTAATTAGTCCTTTCTTCTATATTGGTATTTCAGATTAGAAAACAGGCAGGACAACGTGAAATTCAGTGCTTAACAATGGTCTGATGTGGTAAAGTGTTAAAATTAACCTTTAAACCAGTTCTGGATTAGCTGCCATCAGCTTTTGTTCCCTCAGTTAAGGCTGTGTGTCCTTCACTGTGACCTTCTGTGTTTCCTGGTGAAGACCCATTGCAGAAGCAGGGACTTTGAATTTACCAGTCTGTATCACTTGGTCTTGTTGCGTGGAGATCTAAATAAATTTGCATTGATCTCAATAAATGGGGATGTTTTGAACCTTGACTTTCTAATGCTTCACAGTTGGGTGTTTTTTTCCCTGCTTTGTCAAGGAGGATGACTGTAGTAAGACCATGAGCTGATTACTCCCTGTATTAGATAATAATTTCTTAATGTGGGAGGGATATTAAGAAGAATAGATGTGAGCGCTCTTGGAACACTCTTTATGGAATAAGGTTTAAGCACTGCTGTTAATAGGATGCACATTCCCTTTCATGCTGAGTCAGGCAGAGCTTGGCTGTATATCCAGTACGAAAATCAAGGAGGTCTTAGACACACTTGCAAAACATGTGGTGACTCCGCTGTCTTTAAAAATTGTCACTATTGC
Source organism: Taeniopygia guttata (assembly GCF_048771995.1). NCBI lineage: Eukaryota > Metazoa > Chordata > Aves > Passeriformes > Estrildidae > Taeniopygia > Taeniopygia guttata. The sequence goes on along the minus strand of NC_133032.1, from coordinate 35,819,974 downwards.
TGTGATTGTCACATCTGGATTTTAGGTGGGTGGTAGCTGGAGTTTAATTAAAGATTAGCCCTACTTCCATCTAGACTTGTCTCTGAAGTACCTCATTGTTCCCCCACATCATGTGTTTGTCTTATGATGTGTCAGTAGCAAATAATTACGAGTTTGACCTAAAATTTAAAAAACCCTGCCTGTTTTAAGCATTCATGTCAGTAGCAGAGGCTGCTGGGTGCAGGGAACAGAGGGAGGATGAGTGGAGGTACAGGAGGGACATTGGGTGTCCTGATGGAGAGGCACTGCATCAGTTACTAACTAATCCTGACTTTTCTTGGGAGAAACCTGAATCATCATTAGAGATGAAATGTCTGTTTTGAATGAAAAGCTGATTTGATGGATAGAGGGGCTTTTTCCAATCAGTGAAAAATAATCCAAAGGGTTTTGGGAGTACCTGTTGAAGTTTGTTGAAGTCTCTTCAGTATGGAGAACTAAGGACTTAGGAATTAGAGTTAGCCTTAGAGTAAGATAAGATCTTGTGAAAGTATTTTTAGGGATTATTTTTTGTTTTGTTGGGGTCTTTTGGTTGTAAAAGCTTTTTCTGGATTATGTAACAGAAATCAGGACTACAACTCTAGTTTATATTTTTTGGGGTGCTCTGAAGAATAATCTGGAGGATGTTTGTGAGGGGAGTGATTAGTAGTAGGAACATAGAAATACTGAGTTTATTTTTAAAATTTTTTCTTAGGATTCTTCTTTTAATTTTATAAGCCTTTTAAAACATTCAGGTTGATTTGTAATGGTATATTCTCAATGGTTTGTTTTTCTAATATTATTTGGTGAACTCTAGAATGGCTCTACTGTCATTCTCAGAAGGTCTTCATTGAAACTTTTTCCCCAATTAAGTATTTTTAAGATTATTTCATTATGAAAGTCCTTGAAGTTAAGGTGAAGTCTAATTTCTTTTTCTTTTAATTTTCCCCTGTGTTGGCATATGAATGTGGTTTTGCCCTAGTGGCACTTCCTCATTTCAGATTATTTTCTACCTCTGCATATTATGTGATTTCTTGTTCAAGTGAATGACAAGATGATGTATGACACACTTGAGATGGTATTGAGCAGAGTATAGTTGGAAAATTGCAGTGATAATTTTATTTTTGCATCTCAAACTTACATGCCATTGAGGGGAAAAAAAAAGTGTAATAGCAACTCAACAAAAAGCATAAGGGGAAACCTAGAAAAATTACAGGGAAATTTCCATAACAGATACACAAGTAGTGCTGCTTTAATAATGATTTCCTGTCATGAACTATTTTTATCATTTGCCAGCTCTCTGACGTGGCATTCTATTTAACATTTTTGAGAGCCATGTTTTAATCAGATTAAGCTCAAGGAAACCGATAGGTATCTGTTTGGCTCATGACTTGTGCTTCTGTTTCTGATTTAGTCACAAGACTATTGTTGCTGGAATCTTTTAAACCCCATTTTGCTTCCACTTGCAGCCGGTGTGTGAGCCCGGAGGTTGAGTGCCAGGGATTTTCATGATATAAACACACAGGGCTCGTTATGGAATTATTTCGTAAATTAAAGAAGACTGGTACAAACTGTGTCTTTTTCCTCATGAGATTAAATGGCTAAAAATAACCATCTATTTTTAGTTTCAGGTGGGGTAATGTTTCTTAGGAACAAACTCAAAGCATTTGCTAGGAGAGGCTGCCCATGAGCAGTTGTGCATTCTGATCCACTTAAGGAAAGCAAAAAATCCTTAACAAATGTGAATATTCTTGCATCATTTTATATAGTGTGCCACATGATGATGCTTTCCATGCAAGAGATATTGAGAGAATAAAAAATAAGCAACTATATTTTAAACTTAGATATTTTAATGTTTTTTTCAGTCATTTTTTTAAATGAAAGACAGCAGAAAAGTTTCTAAGCAAAACTCTTGTGGTCTCCAATAGTGAGCACATCCTGAAAATTTAGGAAATTAGAAAAAAAGAAAAGGTGCTGCATAACATTTGGAATCATAGTTGTGCTTGGGTATTAGTGAATTTAGCACCTCCTTTGGTGGTCTCAGCATCTTGGAGCACAGGGGAGGACCGGCAGCCTGGCTTTTAAAGGGCTCTGTCTATCCATGTTTTCCTAATTTCCAGAGGAAAAAAAACACCCATGTATTACATTTCTAATGACCTCTTTTGTCTGTTGCAAATGCAGAGAGATTGTATTCAACAGCTTGGTTTGTATGGTGTCTTCCTGCAGTGTATTATTTATTTGGTTGACGTGTTCGAAAACTGCGAGCGTAAGAATTAATAAAGGTTATTAGTTACTTTCCATAATAAAATTAGCTGACCTTTAAGAGCATTATACAGGGGCTGTCTAAGTGGAAAAATGACAGAGTGCATTTTTATTCTGGTAGCCATTTCGATTACTAAATCTTACAGTCACAATATAGAAACTACGCGTGGTGATTAAATGTGGCTCTTGACTGTATGTTTGCAGACAACAATGAAATAAGTGGAATTTTTGTGTTCAAGACAAAATTTAACCCCGCAGTTACGGTTTCACCCACATCTTATATTTGGTTCCATTTGAGCAACACAGAAAAAGAAAAAAAATCAACCAAAAATAAAGAAAATGCAACTATATTTTCTAGAATCTAGCGTCCTTTGAAAGCGGCAGCGCCGGGAGTTTGCTGTGGTTTTTCTGGAGCGTGATGATGTGCAGATTCCTGGAGCAGCCTGACCTGGGTCTCTGTCAGGCTGCACTCTGTAGCTGGGCACATACAGCTCACTCAGCCTGATAGTCCTTAGTCATCTCAATTTATCTACCAGCTTAAAGGGACACTTGCCATACAATCCAGTATTGGAATGTGAAGTGCACGTGCCCACCTGTATTTTTAAGTTGGGGACAGGATGCACCTCATTTCCAAAGCAGCTGTTACAGCAAATCTCCTAATTTTATTTTCTTTGTACTGAATAATATCATTTTTTGCTGTGCCATTATCTAGAAGAGATTATTATAAAGGCTTTTCTCTTTATTGTTATTTTTGAAACATTGATAATCTATATCATGGTGATAGTATGGCTTGGATTTCAGGTGAACTTCAGATTTGCTTGTGCTGCTGCATTGTACTTTTTCAATTTTTGACTAGGTCTTATAACATTTGTTGAAATCCTTACAAGATATTCATCTATTTGTAGCATCATATAGGTCTGGCTCCCCATCTGTCTCTGTTTTTCATGACAACGAGGCTCTGGTACATTTTTTTTTAATTTTAGTTCTTATTCATTGAAGCCCACTGTAATGCAGTTTCTATCTTAGCTGTTTGTCCAATAGGTTTTATTGATCATTTGGGATGAAATAAAAGATTTATTCATAGGGACAAGTATTTACCAGCTATCAGTGAATTGAGTTTAATTAGGTTAGGTTTTCTACCTTATGAAACAGAATGTAATCAGAATCCATTTTTGTGCTGTTAAATAAATAAATAAATTACTAACTTAATGTAATGCCAAAAGCTAAGAAATATTGGGGAAGAAAAGTTAACTGAATTATTTTTTATTAATTATTTATTAACTGAATTATTTTTTGCTGGGCCGTATTTATTAAGGGTCTCATACAGCTTTTATATTTCAAAAGTAAGGGTATGAATCTTAGGTTCAGATTCCCTCCAAATAAATCCTTATTTAACAGGATATCCCTGAGACTTTTTCCCCCACACTCTTTCTGTTTTTTTTTTTTTTTCCCTTTTTCACTATTGGCAAGGCTGACTGAAACAGTCTCATCTGGTTTAAGTAAAAAATCTTTGCATTACTTGGCGGTGGTTTCTTTTGTACGTGGTGCTTGGAGCTCCTTGAAGCTGGAGCGCACAGGAAATGCAAATCATGCAAATCATCCTCGCGCTGACGATGTACAGTGGCGTGATTGAGCAGCAGTACGTATGGCTCGTGGGCTGACCACATGAAAGGGCTCATTTAAAGACCAGATGAGCCCAAGCTGGCTTAAGTTAGACTATGTGTGAGCTTCAAAGCTTATAGAATAGCATCCTTTTTAAAAATAAATTTATTTTATTAATAACACCTGCGCCGAGTTCTTAAACAGTGAGAACATGTATAGATGAACGTTACATTGAGTAACAGGCCATGCTTAAATCAGAAGGGCAATATTGTTGGTGGTTTTTTTTTTTTGTTTTTTATTTTTTGGTGGAAATTCAGGTATGCATTCATATGGGGGGAAGGTGACCACAGTCTGCACTGCAAAAAACAGTCCAGTTCGTGTTTGGTGTACATAAAACCCAACTATTTTCTGCCTTTCAGGTAAAAATGAAAATAAATGGAAGATAAAAGGGAGTTTTTTCTGTGCAGTAAGGTTAAGAGCAGGCTTTCTGTAAGTGCTTTTGAGTGCTGAGAAGAGGGAGGTTGATTGCTGGCTGCTTCAAATTTCTTGGTAACTGAGGAAAAAAATCCTGCATATTAATTTTCATACTTCTGAACAGCTTTTTCAGTAGTTTCAGGGCTTTATCCTTCCAATAATGCTGAGCCCTTGTGGTGTGGACTGTGGACCTTGAAGATGGTCAGGAGAGCAGCTGTGGTGGGAACACTGGGCTTCATCAGCAATTCATCCTTGAGATGGACCTATGGTAAACCTGACTAAAGTCACAGGGTAAAAATACTGGTAGAATAATAAACATTTTTTCATATTAATCTGGCAGCAAAAGGAGTGGCTGGATAGGTAACAGTGTCCTTAAAAATAATCTTACCTTTGGCTGTATCAGCATGGGTGGCTCTCTTTCTTGTAGTGAGAGTCTTATTTCTTACAAGTCCTTTTTGTTTTATACAGCCCTCATTCCCTTTCCTTTGGATGTTTTTAAAAGTTGAGATTCATTCAAATAATGTAACATGACACAAAGCTGGAAAATGTCAATCTTGGACTGTTTCTGTGTCATCTTGTTTAATTTTTACTTGAAACAGTAGCCCTGAGGAGGTCTGTGGTGGGACTGGGCAGGACACTGCACTCCATCACCCTGACGGATGTAATTCTGCCTTCATTTTTTTTCACCAGTTCTTTGCTCCTTCATTTTGTTCTTTCTGCTAATACACAGGAACGAGAGAGAAGGAAAAAAATATTTTTTTTTATATTTTATCTACCAGATTGCTTATTTCTCATCAAGTCAATCCACAGGTCCTGGAATAGGAGAGGGGGACATTTCCCACATTTTATTTTTGTTTCCCCCCATTTTTTTATACATTAATTTTATTCTTCTCTTTTATGTAATATATGAAGCTAAGTGGAACATTTCACCCCTTCCATGTACCTGCAGGCTGGGGCAGCTCCCACAGTGCTGAGCACATACAAGTGGGGGTCATAGGGCTCAGTGGGGAGTTTTGGGTTCAATTGGGGCTGAAATGAAGTTCCTTCTGTATGGTTTGTTCATATATTTGTTTATTTTAAAGGAGAAAAGAAAAGGTGGTTAAAGGGATGGCATCCCGAAACCATCAGGGAGGAATATTCAGAATAAATACTGTTTTTCTAAACCTGTGATCCTTTACAGGGAAAATTTGTGAGACTTCTGGACAGGTGTTTATACATCTAGCACAAAGTTTGTGTTTTAATAGAAGAAGCAATTTAAATCAAAGATAATATTAAAATATCTTTTATAGTCTGTGTTAGAAATACCAAGATGCAGGAGCTAACAGACAAAGCAGAAAAGAAATGTTACTACTTGTATCTATAATAATTTAATATAATTTAATATCCATTTCAGTGTTTGACAGGAAGTAAAGATTACTTAAATATTTGTACCTAAGAGCACAGGGCTGTATAAAGACCTTTGAATTTTCAAGTTAATTTGTTTCTTACAGGAATATAAAGAGATATATACAGAAAATGAATCCCATATGATTGTACAGCTACCATTGCTCCAGAACATTTTGGAAATACTTTCCAAAGAACATCTCCAGTCATCTTGACAAACAGCTTGAGTCAAGTTTCCTTTTCAGGACTCCTGAAAGGTTTTATGTGTAGTTCAAAGGCATTGCTGGAAAAATGGTGTTACTTGGAGACCTTGACCAAAAACTGCTTTACTTTGCTCAGCCTTTGCACATATGAAAGCTCCTTGCTTGGCCATCTTGAACAGATTTTTAGGTTTCTGCCATGGCGAGATACACAGTCTTTTCTCAATAACAAATTAGCTCTTGTCAACAGTTTTCCTGGCCACAGTTTAAATAGCTCAATTCAGAATGTTTCATAGATTTTTTGGTGGATTTTGCTAGAAAATATGTGCGTATATAGTATTTATGTGTCGTATATTTGCATGTTCATGCACGCAGACATCTGCGCACGTACATTTCTCTGGGAGTGAAGATACGAGATCTGAAAATGCTGAACCACTCTGTGCGCTCTCACAAAGATAATATTTTGGGAAACCAGTCAGGTACTGTGGTGAGCAGGGTCCATAAGATACATAAACACTTACATGATCTTACATGACCTGATTAAATCACTAGACCATGACATTCACTTATCTTCAGCTCTGGCTTGGGCTCCTCACTTCTCACTGTTCCCCTGGTTTGCTTGGTGGCCCTTGATAAACAAGCCTTGGCCTCAGTTTCTTAATCTTAAAGATTAGAAAGCATCTGGTGTGGTGTTCTGACTTTTTAACATACGATTTCAACCCCAGAGGCAGGTATTTCTCTTTCATTTTCCTGGGGAATAATGGGAATTTAGCACTGGATGCTTTATTTAATGATAAAAAGAATTCTGAAATGCTAGTTGCATATGAGATGTATTGGAAAAGCACGATTCGTGAAATATATATGGAAGCCTAGAAGTATTTTTATCAAGTTATTATTTTATTATTGGTTTTTTGCATGTAGGGAAATACCAGCATCTTGCAGTGTTGAGGTATGGGTTGCTCACTCAAGGGTCAGATCTGTGTTGTGTAAGTTGACCAGACATGACTGTAAATATCTAATGTTGTTAACCCTGCAAAACTCTCAGCCAGGAGCTGGAGAATCAAACTGGGCAAAAGGCTTAATTTCCGTGGTTGTTAAATTCTCTCATGAGTTTGACATCTTCTCTTTGTCTTTGAATTCTCTCTTCTTTATGTCAGCTCTTGCATGGCTCCCTTACATCCCGTGTCAGGAGCTCCAAGCTGAAGAGCTGAGATTCTTTATTTCTTTCTCTTTCCCTGGTTGCATTATAAATAAAAACCCTGTTATGATAACATATGAAATAAAATGGTAGGACATCAGTATAGATTATCCTTAAAATCATGTTATGGAAATGGAAATAAAGCAGTTTATGGTATATGCCAGGCATGATGCAAGTGATATTAAATAAATATATGACTGAAGGGTTCCATTCATTCCAAATGCTCCCCTTTGTGATCTTTAGCCATGTCTGTAGAGAAACCTTTCTTAAAGCACTTAAAGCTTAATTCAGAACAGACAAAACAATTATCTTTTGAAAGTCTGATGAAATATGTTTGGCAGCTTTTGAATTTAGGCAAGTGTTTGTCTCACTTCTTTGAAATCTCACTTCAGTCGGTTGCTCAGCCATTTCGGTGCAATCCTTCAAATCTGGTAGCGAGTGTGGGCTTTGCTGAGTTACAGAAATGTTCTAATCAGAAAGTGGAGGGGCTCAAAATAGTGTGCAGTACACAAAACTTGACATTTTCCTTATTGATGTGCTTTTGGATATCAGTCTACCTGCTGCCCCTGTGTTTTTGATGAAGTGTTGGTTGATAAATCACTGTAGGAAGGAGCTTGTCCCTCCAAAGACAACTCTGGAGACCCTTAAGCATTAAATTATTTTAATTTCTTGGGGAACAGAAGTGTCACTTTATCTTCTCAGAGTATAAATGATGAATGTTTATGCAGCAACGTGTAACTGTTTCTCATATGAAGGGATGGCAGAAGACTGACACTGCACAATGTAGTTTTATAGTTGAACTATGTAATGAACATGGAGCAGAAATATTTAAATTGTGGATCTGATTGCCACTTTGCTGAGCACATGGAATAGTTTGCTTAGCTTATATTGCAGCAGGAAAGTTCCACTATGCTGCAGCAACAAATATTCTAGAAGTGTGAAGGGCATTTGGGAGAAATACATATTTCCCCTTCATTTTTTTTTGGTAATATTTGATAAAAATACTTTTTTTTTTTTTTTTTTTTTTTTTGAATACATGTATACGGAGGACTTTGTGAATTCACTTTGTGAATATATATATTAAAAATCACTAAGTTATTCCTAATGTTCTGTAGTGCTGCCTGCTCCTGACAAACATCTGATACGGATCATATGCCTCTAAAAAGAGAAGTTCCTCGAGCAAAATATCCTCATGAAAACAGGTTGGAGACACTCACATTCTCTCGCTCGCTCTCACTCGCATGTTACATTTTGGCACGTTGTAGGAGCAGGTAGCATATCTACTACCTGCTGTTGAAAGTGTTGAAGATACTGAATTATTTATTCCATCTTCTGCACTATCCAAACTCGTTTTGGGTAGTTTGACACATCTCGGTCTTCCATATGGATACTTCATGGTGACAGAGTTGCCAGCTGCTCAGGTTTTATGACAGTCTGAGTTTTTTCAAGGACTGTATTAGTTTTCTGGGAAGAATCCTGCTTTTCCTGAGGGTCCCCATTCTTCGGCAGTAGTTATGCCTTGGGTTGATTCTCTGCAGTGGGAGTGTTTTTGGAAAGTCAGCTGAGAGAGTCCATAAAAATAATTTTTAAAGGACTTGCTGTTCATAGATTGAGATTAAATCAGAGCTGTGGGATATTGGAAAAATGTGAAAGCCATTTGCTAAGAAAGTTAAGTTTCTTTTAGTCACAGTCTTCAAATCCATTAAAAAAAAAAAAGTGTTTAGATATCAAGGTGCATAAAGCAACATAAAAACCAGTCTGGAATATTTTGGAAAAAAGGATTTTCAGGGCACTTGAAATGTAACAGTCAGCAAAGCTTCCCCATAGCAGGGGGTTGGAACTTGATGGTATTTAAAGTCCCTTCCAACTCAAACTATTCCATGATTTTCTCTGCAATTGTGCAAAGTGAGCAGGTCTTCTGTGGTTTTAAAACACAAAATATGTAAACCTGAAAACTGGGGGAAGATTTGAGTTTTCTCTTTGCCAAAACTTACTAAAATAGTGGAAAATGAGTTCCACTATTTATTGTTCTACTTCACATGAGCATCTCTCAATTCAAACCTTTTTTAAGGAAAGCCCTGGGTCTTGTGGTGGGGCTGTGCTGTGCTGGGTTTGATTCCCTTTCTGTGGGATCCATACATCCATGGTGTTGATTGTTTGCTCTGTGCCATCCTGGATCCAGGCTGGCACCAGGAGATGTGAAGTCAGGATGCTCAAGGCTTGCTGTTCACATTAAGAACAGTTAGTTACGTGCAGCCCTAGGAATTCTCCGTGCTGCTACAACCCCTTGGCCATATTGCCTTGTTCATGCCAAGCATTTGACATATTTGGCATCTCTCCAGAGCTGGACAGATAAGAAACCAAATTAAATTAATTTGCAGCCTTACAACTAATAAATAATGCTGCTTAAATATTACCTAATTGAGTAGAACATCATTTTTGCAAGCATTTTTCTTTTAAAATGTCATTTCATTATACATCACTGCATCCTGTATATTTACCTGTGGCGAATATTTTGCCTTCCTCTATTTAAAAAGTACTTTTTCTTTGCTCTATCACAGCACCTATTTGAGCAGAGGTAGTCTGTCCATCTTATATAAACCACCCAGCAACAGCTATTTTTCACTAGGTGGGTTATTCTGATTTGCTTATTCTCTGCTTTAATAAAATTCCTTTGCTTCACTGTTTGTTGCTGATGGAATTTGAGCAAGGAGGACGATGTGGACTCATGGTTTCTCCTTCCCCCCATCACCACAGCTCTGACTGCTTGGTCCTGACCTCTCCCTTCGTGGGAACAGAGAGGCCGATGTAGCCCATGGTGAACAATCTGGCCACTAAAGTAAAAATGTGCATCTGTCAGTAATTAATTGAAGCCAAATTTAATTACAAATCAGGGGAAAAAAATAGTACCACACACACTTAATAAAATTCAAGAAGCTTCCATGTCGTTGCCTGAAAAGCAAAGCAGTTCAAACAGAATACACCCCCCTCAAAAGTCTGCTCTGTGAGAGTCTCTTGCAAGCTTACTTCTTGTTATTAAATAGAGAAGTGATTTTGATTCACAGTTTTCACATAGTTTTTGATATCTTTTTGTGTTAAAGTTCATAAAAAGTAGCAGAAGAGTGTTTAAGACTGGTTCTTAATTGTGTGGATTAGGGATCTGGCCTGAAATTTTGTTTGAGATTCGATTCCAGTACATAAATGCTCTGATCAGCTGGTTGAAATAAAGAATCAGAGGGGTAAGGAGAAATTGTGAGAGAACCCAAATGATTTGCAAATTAAAAAATGCATTTATATAACTTTTTAAATTTTTGGAATTGTGTATTTTAAAATAAAAATATGTAGAAAGAAAGGATTGGCAGTATGAGTTTAAACCAAGCTTTTCCTTCTTGCTTTATTTTAGCATACAAGGCAACTCCCAAATACTAAATATTGAACTGGTAGCTGCCATGAATATTTATTACTGTACTGTATGTACATATAGCAATTACAGCAAGAGGAAAAAATATTTTTCTTTACAATTAATATTTGTAAACGTTTATGAAAGTACATAGAAATAAATAAGACAAACACATGGCCTAATTAAGATGAAAGGCATGACAACCCTTGTGATTTGTTCTGAAAAATAGAGACCATTAAAATAGTAAGACTTAATTATTTCTGTAAACATTGCAAATTATCTTTATCTACAAAAACCTTAATTTATGAGTTAAAATATCTATAAGCATTTTTTGACATTTGTACATTCCATGTCAAAAAATTATTGTTAATTTATTATTTATTATACTGTCTACTGTCACATATTACCACTTATTAGTATTTATTGTTCAGAAATTCAGTGTTGTCTATTGTGTAATGGGAAAAGGAAAAGCATTTTATATGCAGTTGTAATTTGTGTGTTCTTGGGCTAGCGATAAAAAAATGCAACTTCTGAAAGCTGATCATATAAAAATGTGTGTAATAACAAACAAAAGTAGCTGGTCTGTTAAGATTGCAGACATTAACTGTGCTATTGGAGACACAGTTTACATTTGAAAGGTAACTCAAAGCCAAATCCATGGACTTGGCTAATTGCTGGGTTGAAATCAAGGAAAACTGTGTGATGGAGGAACCCTGCCATGAGGTTTGATCTGGAGGTGCTGGGAGGCTCCATCACCTTTGGAGCCCTTGTTTCTCCAGGTGTGTCTGTGGTCAAACCTCTTGCCTTTGCCTCAGACTTTAAGGGGGCAGGATGGTTAGGATAAACTATAGTGCAATCCAGAAATAAAGGCACAGGATGGTTTGGGTTGGAAGGGATCTTAAACTCATCCCATTCCACCCCTGCCATGGGCAGGGGCATCTTCCACTATCCCAGGCTGCTCCAAACCCTGTCCAGCCTGGCCTTGGACACTCCAGGGATCCGGGGGCAGCCACAGCTGCTCTGGGCACCCTGTGCCAGGGTTTCACTGGTTCAATCAGTGCCATCTACTGAACAGTATTATTTTAGTATTTATTTTAGCCTTTTCCCCTAAAAAGGCTCATATTTGTAGCCATATCCAAATGTTAGTCTGTTTCATTGTAATACTGCTCCTGGAGAATGAAGAGTGCTCATAGCTCTTTTCTGGGCTGCCAGGTCTTTAATCATAAACTCCTTTTACTGTGAATGTAGTTGTTTAGCAGCAGAGAATTGTGGCTTTGGATTTTATTTGTGGAGCAGGAGAGTCCCTGCTGCTGCTGCAATCCCCCTTTTCCAGGGACAGCTGGGTTACCTGTACTGCCACACAAATAGTGGCTACATTCATCTGTCCTTTGTGCAGAGCTTCTGTCATACTGAGGAACATTCCACTACAAGTCAGGTGCTGTTTTAAACTTGCTTTGTTCTGTAAGCCTGGTGGATTGGAGAGTTCAGCCTCCATATCCATAGATACATAAATATGCCCTGTGTGGTCTCCCAAGGGGAAGGCAAAATGTGTTTTTAGTTAAGTTGCATGGGAATTTAATTGAAAGATTTAAGGCAAAGCCATAAAAGAGTAAATCATGGCTGCGTGACACAAAGAAGATTTATAAAGCCAAATAAAAATACTTTAGCACCTTCACTATTATAATTTGCTTGATATAAATGGAAACCCGTATTAGTCATTTTGTCTGCTGGTAATTAAAAAAAAAAAGGGGGGGCTTTTAGATTTTACAGATTTTTGGTTGTTTGGAGTGAAATAATGGGGAAGACACTAGCAAAGGGCAGAGAATTCTGTGGACATGTCACATCTCTGAACCTGCAAGTGCACTCAGCTTCCTTCCCAGGAATATTTATTTTAGTTAAGCACATGCTTAACTAATTTCACACAAGCAGCTCCTCAGAAGGACTGTGAACTGATTGAGATGAAGCATGACCATGGCTTTAGACTGTAGCTTGTGAGGATGGTAGCCCTGAAATCTGGCCAGTCTCCAAGGCAGTGGGGCTACTGCACATGGGACGGTCCTGCTCTGTGCAAGAAGGTCACTTGTCACACAGCAAAATCCTCAGAGATATTTTGGAGAGGAGAGCTGGGGCAGAGCTTTAGGAATGTGACCTTCAGCACAGGTTTAGTGAGGATTCACTCACTGTATTTATTGGAGAGCACTGTATATATTAAATGCTGCAGTGTTGATAGGTCTCGATAAGGACACCATAATAGCAGTTGAATTGTAGGGGGTTTTGTGAGATGGTAAGTTAATGATGTAGCTGTTAATTTGAATTTAGCAGACGTTTTAAATATAGGTTTCTCTTACAGAGACAAAAGTTGCAATTTAAAGCTCTTTGGTGGTCTAAAAACAGCTTAATTCTCTAGTAGCATGGTAATAAGTACTAATCCAGCTTATACAGTGATTGTAGTATGTCATGTTTGTGAAAGATTGCCTAACTCTGCTTTCTCTGGGTTTTATGTTAATTTTTTTAAATTAAACATAAAACCTTATAACATCTTTATGCTGAGATAAACTGTTCAATTTAACTTGTGCTCAAGCAGCAGCTGTCAGGAATTATCATGTTTTGAGCGTTCTTGCCATCACCTTGTGTCTCTACCTCCCGGATACACTCTGTGGGATGATAAAGCTCACCTTGTTAGGATTTATTACTTAAATAATAACCCGAGGTAAAATGAAAGTTGATGTCACACGGAATGACAACTGACATATATTTATGTCGCACGTTCCATTATAATAAACTTTCCTTTCTTCCCCTTGTAATAGGTGTTAAATGGAAATACACTCCAGCATATCCTCCAGTGCCCTGCGTGAGTCCATTAGCCACGAACGCGGCTGCTCTGTGGGCATGTTCACGGGGACCCGTGCTGTCAGGTGCTATTTAAGCTTGTAAAGCCAGGGAAATTGGTTAGTGCTGGTAGTTAGCAGCTTCTCTGCCAGTAAAGAAGCAGCCATGAGAGCCTCTCAGAGTCGGGATAAATTCTGGAAGTGCTGCAGAGTAACGGAACTGAATCGAGGAGGGCGTTTCCTAATCAATGATTTTATTTTAATTCTTTTCCTTGCTGTAAGAAGCACAGGAATGTCATTTCAGGCTCTACATCTGAATTTGCTAGTCGTCACCACAGTTTTCTCTTGACACCACTTTATTTTGCTGAGCTGGGCAGTGATAAGCGATCTGCTTGTTAGTTGTGTCTTATCACTTTCTATTTACAGTGGAGGAAATTTAGATCTACCTCTTGCAAGCTTTCCAAGTTTTCAGCCTTTTTTGCCCTGCTAGAAGCCAGGCTCCATTGTGCTCTAATGATGCTATTGAATTCCTCCAGTTTGCCTAAGCCGAGACTGGAGATGCTGGGATTTTTGCCTGTGGCTATGGCCATAATTTTTTTTCTCCTAATTACTCCATTGTTGATCTGAGCAAGTTAAGATGCATCAGAGCTACATGGTTTTGTCCAAGCTTATTTCTTGGATCTCTTCTCATTGTATTTTCCATTGTCCTTTTCTCTCCAGTCAGTGTGTTAACCTTGGCACCTCCACTGTCTGCACTTCCCACCCTTGCTCTGTGCTGGTTTCCCTGGTTTCAGTCCCAATGTGCTGCCTTTTTCCCCTTTCTTCCTTCAAACTCAGCCAGGTTCATCAATACCATTCTGTATCAATTCTGTTTTCTTCTCTAACTCATGGCAGAAAAGAATTTTTTGAAAAATCAGTAAAGGGAAAGATAAACTATAATGCAATCCAGAAATGGAGTCCTAGAATGGTTTGGGGTGGAAAGGACCTTAAAACTCATCTTGTTCCATTCCCCTGCCATGGACAGAGACTTTTTCCACTGTCCCAGGCTGCTCCAAACCCCATCCAACCTGGCCTTGGACGCTTCCAGGGATCCAGGGGCAGCCACAGCTTCCCTGGGCACCCTGTGCCAGCCCCTTCCCACCCTCACAGGGTCTCTTCCTATTTCTTCCTTTATCTAATGTGGACCTATCCTTTTTTAGTATGAAGCCATTCCCCCTTGTCCTGTCAATAGCCAAAATTTTTCCAAGCATTTCCTCTCATTTTTGCACGTTTTGGGATATGTTTTCTTTAGTTTGCATTTTTCTTTGTCACTGTGGTGCTGAGCAGGGATTTCACATCGCCCCCAGTAAGCTTTTCCTGCTCTGCTTTGAGCCTGGCACCCAGGTTATTATGAGGTCCAGAGGTCATTACTCACGGTGACAAATAAGTAATGACTTACCTAAAACTATTTTTTCCTCCTAGTATGGCTCATAATAAACTTGAGCTCATATCTTAATTGGCATTCTGTGTGACAGGCCCTTTAGAACCATCAAATATTTGATGAACAAGGCAATAACAGTCATCTCTTACTTTTGTAAGCCTTTCAGATCAGCATTGACCCAGGTTGATGAAGATGGATACAGGATCTATGCTCTAGGAAGTGTTTGTTCTGTAGATACAGGTTATCTAAGAAGGGTGAAAGTTAGCAGAGATATGATATGATATATATGATCTAGATGGATGTTTGGGGAAGTTCATGAGTTTTGAGGTTGGCAGCCAGAATCAGAAGTTTATCACGTTAGTGATGTCAGTTTGGCAGTCATCTTGAACACAAAATTCATGTAAAAATAGAAAGAATGGGAATAACAGTATGGAAAAAAAAACCCAAAACCCTTAGAAAAAATATTTTCAAAGAATAAAACATTGCATAAATCAGTTCTGAATCTGAATTACTAAAATGATGGATAGCAAAAAAAAAACCCCAATTCAAAAACAGTCTCTGTTGAAAAGCAGTTTATTAAATTTAATGTTCTATCTGTAATAGATACCCAATCTCAATTGTTTCTTTCTTCTGTGATAAGAAATCCAGGACACAAATATATGAGGCTCTTCAGCTCTGTGCAAGTTCAGGTTTCACTTTGCTTGGAAGCAGTGCTAGCCAGGGGCCAGGAGATGCTCACATGTTTTTGGTGAAATGCAGGGAAATCTACCACTGCTTACAGTAGGGTCAGGATTTCATATTACACATTTATATACATTCATTTTCTGATAGCCTGGGAAGTTACACAGGGCTAAGATAGCAGCTCGTTAGTGGTGTTTGTGCCTGCTTTATCTAATTGAAGGATGTGTGCAGTGTTGTGGACTGTGGAATAGCAGGAGTGCAGTGGCAGGACTGGGGTGCAAGGGTAATTTCCCTCTATAAGGAAATGTAGAGAATACCTAATAAAAATGTGAAAATAAAACAGAAAAAGTGTGGGAAAAAAAAAAAAAGGCAAGCAGACCATACTAGATAAGTACAGTGCATAAATCAAAAGGGTTTATGTCATAACATGAACATGTGCCATTCCTGCTCATATATTGAATTTCAGTAGTTGGTTGCATAAAGAAGTAAAATGTAATGAAACTGGCAAGCAAAGTATTCCCTAGCCAGCCTTATCTTTGTTCCATTTGTCCTTCAGATACAGCTTTTCTTGCCTTTTTCAATAAAATCCATCCAGCTTTTTTTTTTTTTATTATTTTGCATCTCTCTGTAACTGAGCTGGGAAGACCGATGAGATTCGGTGCTTTTCTAGTTGGGTTCTTAGCAGCTGTTTTTTAAGAGATCAAAACTTCGAGTGCTGCTACATGGTATTAAGGCTTAGCTATTGATGTGTCCCTATAGGGGTTATGTTTTTCTTGGGGGGGAGGCAGTGGGGAGCAGGGGAGGGGTGACCCCTGCGAGCAGTAAACACTGCTCTCCTTGTTTTGCAGGATCCTCTTTGCAAGCTCGGTGCTTAACCTGGCTGAACTCGCTGCCCTCCGCCCTGACCTTGGCAAATTGAAAAAGGTCCTCTACTTCCATGAGAACCAATTGGCATATCCTGTCCAGAAATGCCAGGAAAGGGATTTTCAGTATGGATACAACCAAATTCTTTCATGGTAGGTATGGCTCATGCTGCTCCTCGCTATTTAAGGTGTCCTCCTGTCTCTACAGCATTGTAACCCTGAGGAGTCCTTCTCCATATACTTTTTTTGGTATTAATTATAATTCTATTTTTAATTTGTATTGATTTTTAAAATTAACTATTTTGTATTAATGTTTTACAAGACCATGTGGTGGCAGGAGATGAAGGATCGACCTCAAATGGAGAGTAGATAGTAGGTTTAGATGGGATATTAGGAAGCAACTCTTCCCTGTGAGGGTGGGGAGGTCCTGGCACAGGGTACCCAGAGAAGCTGTGGCTGCCCCTGGATCCCTGGAAGTGTCCAAGTCCAGGTTGGATGGGGCTTGGAGCAACCTGGGGGAGTGGAAGATGCCCTATGGCAGGGGGTGGTGCTGGTTGAGCTTTTAGGTCCCTTCCAACCCAGGTTATTCTGTGATTCTATAAATGATAACCCTGTACCAAACTGAGGTACCTGCAGAGTTCTGAGGAGAGCTTGATAAAATCAGTGTGACTGAACCACTTTGCTCTAAAACATCATCTCAATTTATTGTATAAAGTCCCCCATGCTGCCATGGTGTACCCATTGCTGGTGGGATTTCTGACCTGTGCCTTGGCTGAAAGTGATGCTTTGTTTCATGGATGCTTCACAAAGCTGCACTACTCAGCTCGTGCTTGGCCATAGCTTTTACTGCATCCATCTGAAATTATGGTGAGGGTTTTAGGGAAATAAACAGAAATTAAAATGTACTGCAGCACTTTTCCTGTGAAGAGAGGGCAGTAAACATACCAGATAAATCCTTATATTTCTTTCATCTAGTATTCAGAAATTGTGCAGTGCTAAAATACCCAGACATTTTAAAGGCTGTGGTCCTTTATTGTTGCCAAAAACAAATGTATTTCTCGAATCTGAGTTAATGAAAGAAGTTAATAACAGCACCACTGAAAAGCTTTGTGGTTAGGCACTGCACAGACCTAAGCCAAACAGCAAAACTCACTTGTTTTCAACTGAAATAAATTCATTTCCATTATCTTCCTTACCTCTCTCTTGGTTGAAGAATTATAAAGAATAGGGCTTGAGCATTTTAAGGTGCAAGTTAAGCTTTTGCATCTTTATAATCTAAGGCAGTTACGTTGAAATTTCTCAATTAATGATCTGTGTATGCTCTGACCATTCTGCAGCTGCCTCTGCCACAGTGTTTGCAACATGTTTCACTTACTGAGCTGTAAAGATGGGAGAGTGGAGTGAAAAATCTTCTGAAAACAGTAGCAGCCATTTTCAGATGTTCTAACAAAAGGAAAGGAATCTTTTTTTTTTTTTGTATATATATTTTGCTTTATTGTGGCAGTTATTTTTCATACGTCTGCTGTAAACTGACAAACATGTATCCTCAAAATATGCATTTTAAGTATCTTCTCTTATGAGAGAAATAAAGATTATTTTTGTGGCTCACTGAATCATGGAATAGTTTGGGTTGGAAGAGATTCTGAAGCCCACCTCGATCCAACTCCCTGTCATGGGCAGGGGCACATTCCACTAGACCAGGTTTCTCCAAGCCCATCCAACCTGGCTTTGGACACTTCCAGGGATGGGGCAAGAGATGCTCAATTCTGTCCCATTCAGCCTCCAGTATCTGCTTCATGTATTTCCATAATATTAATCTCCCATTTCTGTTCTGCTGAAACCCCAGTCTAACAGAAAATTGGAGCCATGTCCTCTGTATTATTCTTCACACTCCAGTGGTCATCTGCAAAGAGGTACCATCGTTTCATCTTCCAAATATGTTAGAAATGGGGAAAATGTACCTTTCCACTTTTACACAGAGGCTTTGGAGATTATTAAAATTAGAGCACTTTGAACCTTCAGGTTGGTGCTTTGGATCGTTAAAAAATCAGAATTCTGATGTTTCTAAAGAGTTAATCTTTCTAATTTGCCCCTGATTTGCAGAGCCTGCAGGAAGGAGTCAGGGCAGGTACGAGTTCATGCAGGAGAGAAGGTGAGATGATGTTGGAGCCTTTGCTGCGTGTCAGAGAGCAGCAAGGAAATGTGTCGGGTTCCTGCCTCATGTCATCTGCAAATCAGTGCAGAAAAGATGACTTCTGTACAAAACTGAGGCTTCCAACGGGTTAAAAACTGTAGGTGGGCAAGAGGGTAAGATGCCAGAAAGCATTTCAGCTCCTGCAGCCAGCTTGAAAAGGATTATTTCTCTCTAATGTTGGAGTTTCTTTGCTTTTCCTGCTGACTCCTGCTGCTTTGGTGAGCAGTGTCAGTTCTCTTTCTTGACCAGACAGCAGAAAGATGCAGAGAGGATGAATGACAGCCTCTCACCTCAAATATACTTTTCACCAGCCCTGTGACTTATGAACACATGTCCTCAATGTATCTTCTGACCTGTAGGTCTGTATTACAATATATAACATATTGAGAAAACCAACTGGCCATAAAGCATTTCTTACCTCAGTTCGTGCTGGTGTAGCTCAGGTTGTGGCAGCACTGCTGGGATAAACTTCCAGATCCTTCAGGTTTTTTATAGCTGCTTATTTTCTCCAGACTGACTCTAAGAGTGGAGAAATAATACCTGCATTACCATTGAACTCCCATCTTCTAATTATTGATTTTTAAAACACAGCAGTAGAAATAAAACATTAAATTTATATGCCAGTTCTTTTCAAACTTTTATGAGAGAGATGGATATTGTATGCTATGTATTTTATTTTTATATATAGAGGATATACTCTTAATCAGGATTGTGTTTGCATAGGTTAAAATAACAATCCATTTCCTTAGTGTCCTGCTGCCTGACACACATGGTCAGTTGAAGGTAGGTTAACCAAAGGTAAGTTGTCCTTCAATAAGAAGTATTTCTGAGGAATTTTCATTTTCTTCTGACTTTAATTCTACAAAAGTCAGATTACAGTGATCTTTATCTGTTCATCATGCTTCTGAGAGATGATGAGAGTAACAATATACTTATCATTTTATGAACAAAACTCCACAGCTAGAATAGGATGTGCTCCTTTAGATTAATAATAGTATTCTTTTATTAGTTAAAAAAGGTTAAACATGTTTTTAAAAGGTGAATAGAGGGAAATTAAGACATTTCTGATTAAGGTACTTATGATACTCATAATTCACATGAAAAGGTTGATTTTAATTAGCATCCACTTACACCTTTTGCTTGCTTATGAGAATCTGTGTCCTATTTCCTTTGCCTGTAGCATAATCCTGTTCCTTTTGTGCCAGCAGTATGTTCATTAATCTTCACCACTTTTTGCAGTTTGGTTGCTGATGTTGTGGTGTTCAACTCTGCTTTTAATATGGAATCCTTTCTTAAATCCATTGGAAAATTTATGAAGCTGATTCCTGACCACAGACCTAAGGATTTGGAAAAAATAATCAGACCGAAGTGCCAAGTTCTTTATTTTCCAGTCAGGTTTCCTGATGTGAGCAGGTCAGTACATTTTCCACGTCATAAATTGCCTCCAGCCTGTCAAAACTCTGTATTTATGGTGACGTTCTAACTAATCAGCTAAAGCATCGTTAATGAATGAGTTTGATAATATGCAAAATCCCCTAATTGATAAATGTATTTCAATAATCAGGGGCTATTGAGGCAGCCGAGCCTGTCCTCAGTGCCTGTCGTGCAAACTTGCATCGTTCAGGATGAGTGATTTCCCACTTGTTGTAGTGATTTCCCACTTGTTTCAGCCTTCCAGGAGTTGCCTGCTCCTCAGTGATGAGTTTTTGGGTTTTTTTTTCTTAGGGTTGGGATTAAATGTGTGAGATGGTATTTTTTGTTTGGATTTAGATGTTTATTAGTGTTTATTTCTATTACACCAAGGTTTTTAGTATTTTAATAAATTAAAAAGGTAGTATTTTAATAAATTAAAAATGTATTTTTTTTCTTTATAAGGTTTTTTTTTTATAAGGTTTTTTAAAGGATAAATTGTTTAATTAAGAATTGATACTGAAATGATTTTTATTTTTAATTTACTTGTGGTTTGTAATGTGGATTTTTAAAAATTAATTATACAATATTATTTAAATTTATGAAGAAGGTGAAGAACAAGGATTAGCTTTTATTTTAAAACTTTTATTTTGTTTTAGATCTATTATTATATTTTAAAACTTTAAGTTCTGAGATTTTTTTCTATGTGATATTACACATTGTTATTTACACGCTTAAGATTAAATTACACACAATTTGATTTTTATTTAATTTTGGAAGTTTTCTTTCTGGTTTTAGGTTAAATATAGGGTTTTCTTGGGGATCAGTGTTTGTTTAGACAACAATTTTAGACAGAAAGTCTAAAATTCTTGATTAAGCAGGGTTCCAACACCTCGGCTCTGGGCTTATTTGTGCTGGGGAGGTCGAGGAGGAGACAGTCATGCTGGAGAGCAGTGAAGGTGACAAGGAGCTGTTTTACCCCCTCCCCTACCTCTTTTAGTGCCTGGCCAGGTGGGCAGGAGCATCCCTGTGGCAGGAGCAGCCCTGCAGATGTTGGCATTTGCTGCAGCAGGAGTTGCTCTTCGCTCCTCCTCGGATACTCTGAAGGACGTTTTTTATTGCCCTCGTTTCAGAGCCCGCCTTGAAATTAGCAGTGGGTTATGTGGCTCAAAGGGAACATTCACAGGATCCTTTTCACTTTTGATTAAACCTGGCACAATTGTTTTTCCTGTTATAAGGGACTCTCCTCCCACTGAACAGGAACTTTGCTTCAGTGGGACCGGCACTAAATAGAGTGTGATTCTGCAATTTGATTATGCTCTTAAACCTAACACCGTGTTGGGTACATTTTTTTGCTGAAATAAGGGTGGGAAGCACTGCAATGACTTTGCAAGAGCCCACCTTTTGGTCTGATAATAAGTTCTAGCCACACTTGAGATGTTTTCCCTGACCAGCCTGTACTTAGAGTTATTTAAAGGCTAAATATACATGTGTGGTAGCTTGAGGTAGAGAAATTTTTAGTGCAGGAGCTGAGGTCGTGTACTAGCTGATGTACTTAAACTGAAAGGTTTGAGTTTCAGTGTCTTGGAAAACTTCGTATTCTAAAATACTGATGCAAATCATTTAGAAATCAATGTCTAAAGTTAAATCTTGAAACGTCTATTTTTGGCAAGTGGGTTAAAATCCTCCAGTGTTTCTTAGGGACTTGGCTGCCTGGATGGCAGCATAGTTCAGTACCTGCATATCTTTGAGGATCTACTACTCATTCTGAGAGTCCAGAGCTTCTGAGCACGGGGAATGCTGTGGGTGCTCAGCATATTTGACGTGGAGCCAGATCCAGAGGCTCTCAGGGTTTTGGCATACCTTAGGAATCATGTGGCCCAGACCTAGTTTTGGAGATGAAGTTATGATAACCCTGTCTCGTATATTACATCATCTCTTTTAGACTTGTCAGCCTTGGCAGATGGGGTCAGACAAGATCTGACAAATTAGGCTGAAGTCATCATATGCACAGCACTCATTTCTCCAAAGCAGGAGGTGATTAGGTGGGTAAAATCGTGAGCCTGCTACCTAAACTGGTACAGCAGGAAGCTCTCAGATCTCACAGTGTGCTCTTTTAGAGTCCTGCTCTCATATTAAATCCCATCTCACAAGGCAGAGCACCTTTCCCATTTTATTGTGGTCGCTGCACTTGGGATTAGATCAGAAACCTCTTTTCAATGCTGATGGGAAAGATTAAGATATTCATAAACAACTGAGTGACAGTAAAACTTCCACAGCAGAGTGATTAGAAACAAAAACTAATGTCAGCTCTAGGATATCTATTTTATTCAACAGCTAATTCTAGATATAAGATCTGAGGTGTTTAGACAAAGTCCAATGCAAGACAACAGGAAAAAATCTGAAGAAAAGAAAAGGCTGCTTCTGCCTGACTCTGAAGTTCTTTGGGTTTTGACCTTCAGCTGCAGCCAAAATTTGCTATTTCTTTCCATGTTTTACATAAAGTTGAATGCACCTATGGCAATTCAAAGCTGTTTTTTTAATTTGGATTGTATTAGTATAGTGACTGAATGGAGATTGAGGAGAAAAAGGTTAAGAAAAATTGTGGCCAAGCTAAAATTTATAAAGCAAGCTCTTAGCCCAGAGTGATTTTCAAGTTATTTTCAAATGGTAATTTGCTTTATCCAAACCAAACTCATACAGTGTAAGTAAGTGATTATTTGCATGACTGACAATCATTTCAGTGCCTGCAGTCTTTTTAAAATGCATAATTTTGCTGAGATGTTGGGAAAATACTTAAAAATTCTGAAGGCAAAATAACCAGGGTGGGTTTTTTATTTTTTTATTTTGACCTCTTTAATTTTGCGTGTGAATGTCTCAGTGTGTGTTCTTGTCTGAAACATAATCTACCTTTGGGTTGGGGAGAGAGAGGTGATCTGAGAAATCATCCTTACATGTGTGATGGGGAGCTTTTTAAGATTATTTTAGATTAATATTGCAGTTGTAGGGCAAAATAAAATACATCTGAGCCTTGATCAAAACCAGTGTAATGAAGGATCATGTCACAGGAGTTAATCCTGTAAAATATCTACCTTTTAATGTAATTACTGTAGGTGATGGCCACAAACAGCACAAGCAGCATAGTAAATGATCACTTAAGAGGAGAGGTATAATGATGAAAGATATCCTAGGAAACACTTGTGGATACTCTGAGAGGCACCACTATAATTTGTAGTGTGTATTTAAATATTTCAAATGGGCCTCTAATGGGCTTTTCTACTTCTGAGGGGAAGTTGTTGATGCTTTTTTATAAAGAATCTTTTTTTTTTTTTAAATAAATGTTTGTCATTAGGAGTCGTGTTGGTGTTCCAAAGCAAACCCAGCAGACTGTGGTCCTTATCTGGCAATGAGAAGAGATGAAAGGATTTGAGGATTTGACAGAATAAGATATTTACTGACCTAATCCTCCTGTTTTCTGGTTCTGACAACGACTGGTTTCAATATTATATCCTGTGGTGCCAAGGCTGCTCCATGTATAGCCACCCTATATGATTTCTGGCTTGAATTCTGCTCTTTGTCCATTCTGGTGAGGTATATGATGTGGCAGTAAATAGTAGAGTATTTCTGAGCTTCGAGACAAAAATCCCCCCTGAATTCAGTCTGTCCCTTCACAGTGCATTGTGTTGCAAAGGATAGAGAGCAGTGGCTGATCTGCCATGTGTGCTCTGTGTCAGACTGGGGGTTTATAGCACAGAGTTAAATACATTGTAATTCACACTTACCTGGCTATTGACTTCATTTTAGTATCCTTTCTGTTGTAACAGAAATAAAATCCAATTTATTTTTCGCTCAATAGATCAATTTTTTTTATGATCAATGGAGTCTATTTTGATACAACCTTTTCCACTTTTGCACTGTAAAATGATGGTCAAGGAAGAAATTCCCTTTTGACTGGTGTTGTCTTTGGTACTTCTCTACATGCCAGCAGAGCCCTCTGGAAAACTTCTGCAAGGTCTTTGTGGATATTTGGATATCCACTGGACCATTATCCTGGTCTAGTGGAAGGTGTCTCTGCCTGTGGCAGAACTTGATGATCTTTAAGCTCCCTTCCAGCCCAATCCATTCCATGATTATATGACATTATAGGAATTCTCTCATCCCATCTGTGCCCTCATTGTCAGTTTGCAAAGCAGGGTCAGATTAGGTACTCCTTGAAATTCATTCCAGTGAAAATTTCAATTTAGATTTTGGTTAATATTACTATTCCTCTGATTGTAGTATATCTTTATTGTTATCACAATATGGTAGGAAAGGAAGATGTTTTTATAAGCAAGAATGAAGTAACGTTCCTAAGAGCTCAAAATTCACATTGGACTGAGGTGGAATAATATAAAAGAAACATGAGAGTATGAGGATTACAGCAGAAAATAAAAACTGTTTTTTTTTTTTTTTTAAGTGGAACTTGTGTTATCTGCATTACACATTTTGAAGTCGAATTAAAGATTTTAGACTTGTTTCTTCATTTGCTTTTATAACTTAGTGCAGTTAACAGGACATTCACAACCATTTGGGCTTACATTTTTTTAGTTATAGTGTGAGAGAGAATTTTAGGGCCAGTCAAGAGAGCTCCTGAGTAAAGCAGAAGTTTATAAAAGACACTGACATTATCTCTTGTGCTGAAACACGTGTAAAGGACCCTGTTTTGGAGAAGCAAAAAATGTTAAATAAATTAATTGCATCACTTGGCTCAGGTTTGCAGGGCTGAACTTAACTGGAAAAATGCAGATGTCAATGAGCAGGGAGAGACTGGAATTCACAGGAGCCCAGAGCTATGGATGGGCACTGGGGACGTGTCTGTTGCAGGGAAAGCTGCTCAGCAGTGGTACCCATGTGAGCTGTAGTGAACTGTCTTGCATGTGGGAAGCCATAGATAGCTTAGAAGAGCAGTTTCTGGCTAATTAGCCTTCCAGTGAAATAGCATGTATTAGCTTAGGTGGAGTGCTAATGACAGTGACTCTGGTACTGGGGGTACCTCCTGCCTTTGGTGGTGGCTCGGGCATCTCTGTGGTGCTTTGTGCCCTCTCCAGTGGCACAGCCTCGCTGCCACCACCGTTTATGGATCATTAGCATAATTAGAAAGTGCCAATAGACTGCTCCTACCTTGGGGCTTGCTGCTGAAGAGCTGGGGGATGGAAATTGCTCCCCAGAATGTCTTTCCTCCTCACCTGCCGCAAGCGGGATTTGAGGATCGGTGTTGGCACGCTGAGAGTTACACAAGGAGCACGAGGGATGCTCTCAGGATCTGGGACACAGCCCCTGTTGGGAGGAATGTGCAGTGTGGGCTCAAAAGGGGCAATAAATAAAGTCTTTTCATATTGGAACTGTTGGCAGTGGGGTGGTTCCTCCTGCCCCTCTGGGACTAGTGCTAATTCGGGTAGCTGCACCTGCAGCGAGGGCTTAGGTGGTTCAGTGAAAGACATCTTCATTCTCAGTGGTGTTTTCTCACATGATGCTTCCTCCTCACACTCATCCTGTGCTGTCTTGGGTGATGTAGGAGTTTCTATTCTCCCTCTGGATCATGGAGGAGCTGTTACCCCAGCCTTGTCTTCCAGTCAGAACGTGTCAGCTTTATCCCCAAAATATTTATCCCCAGGCCACTCCAGCAGCATCAGAATGAAAATGCTCTCCCAGAGAAGGGCCTGGCAGAAGAGTCTGCTGGGATGTATTCATTCTGCAAAACTTGCTAAAAAGTAATTTCTTTTTTATCTATTCAGGGACAAAAATAATTTTACTGACTCTCTTTTATCTGTCGTATAGGTATTCCTCTAAATGCTATCATAATAACCATTTAGGCTCACAATAGCTCACAAGGATATTTAAGCAGAATTCTCTGTGCAACCCACTTTTTTATTATGTTGGGTACTGCTCATGTTGCATACAACACATTCCCATAAAATTTGCTTTTTGTATTTACACAGAAATTTCTCTGGAGAGTTAAGGTCTTGTAAAACATTCTTGTTCTACAGCGTGAACGAATTATCATACTCTGGGGAATTAAAAGTGAAGTGTACTGAAGAAAAGAATTTTTTCATTAAAATGCAGTTTATATTGATAAAACAGATTACTAGCATTTGATGAAATGTGAAACTTGGATCTACTCATATCACTAAATCACCAGTAGGTTTATTTTGGCAAGAAGAATAGTATGTAATGTATATCAGGACCAATCGTTACACAGTACCTGTTAGTTTTGTATTAGATTAAATTGTCTTTCACTAAAGTACTTGGAAAAAACTCTACTATATCTGTATCTTGAAGTAGCAGAATGTGGTAACCAAGAATATTAGAAAATAAAAGCTGTCGTGTTATCAGTTTTGGCACAGTCATTTATCAATCAGTATTTTAAACATTGACAAGTGGTAATTTAATAGGGAATGACCCTGTTGGCAGGAAGTTCTAATGACAGATGATGCAAACTCATTTATCACTATGGGGCTGTGCTGGCTTCTTACCTTTCTCAGTATCACAGCTCATATTTTCCAAGTCTGGGATGTGAGAAGCCACAAAGGGCAAAACCTGTGGCACTGAGCCTATAACCACTCCCATCTAATCTGATTAACCCCTTAGCTGCAAATTTCTCTGCAGCAGAGCTGGTAAGAGCTGCAAGTTCTCATACTGATTGAAATACCATTTGCTTTTTAAGGAGGATTTTCCAAAACACTTTCCCATAGGCAGTTTTACAGAAATATTCAAGTTGTGTCACTTTGAATACACAGCTGAGACGTGCTGATGCTTGGCTTTCAAAAAACAAACCACATCCTAATAATTAATAGCACATTTCATTAGCAGGCATTGAAAATATTGCATGCAGTGCCCTATACAATGGGCAGCTATTATTATTATTATCATTACTACTTGAGGAGGAAATGGATGTATTCAGAGGTTTAATTGATTCGTGCATATTCATGTGGGAAGTCAGTGGTAGAGTCACGACTGGACTGGATTATTATGCACTTCCATGCATAATAATTTCTCTGCAACTTAGGAAGAGAATAGCCTACCTTGCTGTAATAAATATGGGCATTTGGAGTTGAGGGATTTCATGGGAGAAGGGTTGAAAATGACACCTTCATCAGCAACTGGTATGGATGGTGCTCCTCAGTCTTCTGGGATTCCATCTGGAATACACTCATGCAGCTGTACTTAGTCCAAATTAAATAATTTTACTTTAATTTCCACACTAGTAGAAGTTTTAGTCGATTTAATATGAATTTGTTACCTTTTTGAAAGCATCATAAACATAAATCCTTGTGGGGACTTTTTTCACCTTCCTACCTGAATTCTCTCTCTGTGTCTTTTCTTCTTTCACACCAGAGTCTTTCTCCTGAGTGCTGGCATTGAGTTAAATGTCATTCCCATTCAGGATGATTGAGACATGAAATGCTTTGAGTTTGCATCAAATTGTTGTCATAAGAATGAGTGAAATTTCAATTTAATTGGTTCAAATTGTCTCAGCAAATTTAAAATAAAGCTGTGGGTTTGGTTGTTTTTTTTTTCTTTTATTCAAAGTGGAGAAAAGCTGTTGCTTAATGGTAGAATCCTGCAAAGTACTAAATACCCTCATTTTACCTGCAGTCAGGGGGAACTGAGGGCTTTTGGTGGAAATCCAATGTTAGTATGGGTAGGAAAAGGTGGCACAAAACTAACTCTGGATACTGAGTGGTCTGGCTGTGTCCAGGTCACTTTCAATCCATAAGAACTGAAATCATTTGCATGTGTGAAAGATGTTTTTTATACACAAGGCTGTCCCTGCTGGATTTTGCATTTCAAAATACTGCCCTTCAACGTTTGAACAATTTCATATTTTTTTATTATGAAATTCATGAATATTGCATGGAAGTGAAGGTGGATCTTTTTTTTTTTTTTTTTTTTTTTCCTTTAAAGGGATTTCATGCTTACAGGATTGTAACAGGGAGGGAGGCAGTCATGTTGGGGATCTTATTTATTAGTTCCTACATGAGGCAATGACAGAACCTTATTGTTTAAATATTCTGGGTACTTGCAATACAGTATAAAAGAAAACAGGTAATCTTCTAAAAATTGTGGAGAATATAAAGAATAGGAAGTGAAATACGAGTTTTTAGAGATTCTTCACTAAGAATAAAAAATGTCAGAAATCAGTTTTGAAAGGATGAAAGAACCTTGTTCCTGGTTGTAGGGGAGTGGCAATACCTTTAGAAAAAGCCACATTTCATCTCAAATGCGGTATTAATTTGGGGAGGAAAAAAGCTAAACCAACCAAAACCCAAAGAAGCAGCGCCTTTTAAAAGAGTGGTGGAATAGATTGCCTTGCAAATTGTTATTAAATGTGAGACTGAAACTTTATGTGTGTTGGATCTGCTTCAAGCACTGTTGTGTGCAGGATTTCAGACAACTCATTCCCGTTACAGTCAGAGGTACCGTCAGATGGAGGTGTCAGTGGGGAAGATATGAAGATGTTCTATAGGAATTACAGAGAATAAGAGAACAAAATTACAGGATGGAATACATAAAATCACATACTGAAGAGGAAACTTGGAGCGTAGCTCTCCAGTCCTATGGAGATGACCTTTATGTAATGTGTAAGAACAACTTAATGCAGATGTTTTATTTATACATAACCAAATGGGATGAAGTTAAATGATTTTTAATTTTGCCAAATCACAGATAATTTCTTTGTTGCTCAAGGAGTGTTTTAATCTAGTTAGGTTTTTTTTTCCTTTGGTTTTTTGGTTGGGTTTTTTTGTTTGTTTGTTTTTGTTTTTGTTTTTTTTTTACATTTGCAAGTACTTAATATTTTATATTTTGGACATTCCCCCTGCTCGGTTGTGACTCCCAGATGAAATAATCCTCCTCTTCTTCCCTTTAAATAATTCAGATAGCATACATTTAAAAATATGAAAATCCCAACGTAAATGTGCCAGAAGTGCTTTTAAGGTAGGAGGCTGTTCTGCTTTACTATGGAAAAGATGCATCTCTAAATGGTAATGAGGCTTCATCAGTCCTGTGCTTACAAACACCAAGTCATAGGGATGCTTTGTGGAAGAGCTGGGAGATCCAAGTCCAGGACTCTTTTCCCAGCCTCTTACCTTAAAATGATCTGGGTTGGAAGGAGCCTGAAAGATCATCTTGTTCTACCCCTGCCATGGGCAGGGACACCTTCCATTATCCCAGGCTGCTCCAAGCCCTGTTCAGCCTGGCCTTGGACACTTCCAGGGGCAGCCACAGCTTCCCTGGGCACCCTGTGCCAGGGCCTGCCCACCTTCACAGGGAACAATTCCTTCCCAATATCCCATCTAACCCTGCCCTCTGACAGTGGGAAGCCATTTCCCTTGTCCTATCACTCCATGCCTTTGTCCAAAGTCCCTCTTGAGCTCTCTTGGAGCCCCTTTTAGCACTTCAAGGGGCTTTTAAGTTCTCCCTGAAGCCATCCCTTCCCAAGGCTGAACACTCCCAGCTTTTTCAGTCTGTCCTTAACATATCTGTGATGCTCCACTCCTTGAAGCATCTTCATGGCTTCCTTTAGACTTGTGCCAACAGCTCCAGGTTTTCCTCAAGTATGTAGGAAAAAAAACTCTGGGGATTAGATTGCCATTTTTAGTAATGGGACATTTTTTGCTGAGAAATAATTATCTGCTGCAGAGTAGTTTTGGATATTATAAAACAAGATACTGTTATGTTCAGTTCATTTTTTTTCAAGCAATGTTACAGGCAGTAACAACAGCCAGGAAGAAGAAATTAGGTGTTAAGTTGAATCATCCAATCAGTGGTAAATTTTAGAGTGGATTTCTCATAAAATGGTGCTATTTTCCTTTCAGTTGATTTCCAAAAAGTGCTCAGGTGAGGCTTGCAGGAAGTTGAACTTTGTCCATCTGTGACCTGCTGTATGCATTTCTTTCCCCCACACAACCCTGGGACTGATTATCAGCCCCCATCCTCTCTATTTTCATTACTGCCCAACCAGCCGTGGGAGTAATGATTCCATGGAAAGCCTTGGGCTGGAAGAGGCTCTAGATCATCTGTTAGTGGTGTGTGATGTCTCACCATCAGAACTCTCATCTTTCCACTTGTGCTTCCTTATAATCTCTTTTTCTTCTTGAACCACGGGTCTCTTACTGCTGGTTCTGCAGCAGTTGAAGAGCTTCAGATTTAATTTCTCCAGGATGGATTTGGTTTTAGGCATGGACCCCTCTTCATGGCAGAATACTTATCATGAAAGTTCTGCAACAGGATTACATCTTCAGTTCTATGACTCTGACACTCAAAAAAACCCCGAGCTATTCACAGCCAAGTTCTCCTTTGAACTCTTAAACATTTTCCATCAGCAGCTCATGGTTCTCACAGGTGTTAAACAGAGAAATAGGCAGATCTTCCTTCCCTTGGTCACTTTGATGTGCTGAAAGGTGGACCAGTCCAGTCTTTGTGGCTGTGCAGGTATTGCCACAAATGTGCTGACATTTAGTGTAGCTAAATAGCTACACCATAGTATATATTTTTTTAAAATTTTTTTAAAAAGTGTATTTGAATCTCATACCCCATAGAAAACATTTTAAATGTACAAATTGATTTGTCTATGTGAAGCACTGAAAAAAAAAATGTATATTGTTTTGGTCACCCGTGCTCAAGAAAGATTAATTTAAACTGTGAAACAGGTGTAGAGAATTGCTGCTAGGATGATTAGGAGAATCTGTATTATGAGAGCAGATTAAAAGAGTATGGTTCGCTTGTCCTAGCAAAATAAAGGTTGAGAAGGGGATATATGTTAATCTTTATAAATACAGTCAGAGGATAAATGCCATGAAAGAGGAGGAATTATTTAAGTTTCAGGATAATCCTTACAACATCCACTAGGTATAAATTGGTCATTATTAAATGACTGAGACTGGAAGTGAAAAAATGGGTGTGGAGGGTAGTTACTTGGTTTGATTTTTATTTTCCAGAGACACATTTAGTTGTGAAATGAATGTTGATGCACTATTGAAATGCAAGTTTGATAAATTCATAGAATGATTGGTTAAACAATACAGGAGTAGTGTCAGGCAGCTGCAGATGTTTGTTGTGATGATATCCCCAAAATGAAGGTGAAGAAGATGGATGATGATTTGGTCACTTGATGACTTCAGTCTTGAGACCTGAACTGGTTTGTGAAGGAGGTCCTGAGTTTTCAGCATCTGTACAAGACACAACAACCCATCCTGTTCTGTGTTCTGGACAGGGATGATCTTGTAGATCATTAATCACGTGTTTCATAAATGAGCAGTGTCCTGCAAGGTACATCCAGCTCATCTGTCCAGCCTCTGACTGCATTTGGGGTGGGCTGAACTTTTATTAGTTGGGTTCGTAATGACCATTGTGCGAAGAGGAAAGTGAGGGGAATGTTTTTGTCTGACTGTACTGGGTTTATCTGGACGTTTTAGTGCTTTTGAAGAAAACCACATCATGGCCAGTGCTTTTTGTCCCTCCTCTTCTTTGCCTTTGCAACAAGGGAGTTTTTGAGGCATCACTCTTAGAATTGTTGGAATGGTTTGGGTTGACAGAGGCCTTAAAGACCATGTGGTTCCAACCCCCTGCCATGGACAGGGACATCTTCCACTAGACCAGGTTGCTCCAAGTCTCATGCAGCCTGGTCTGGAATTCTTCATGGGGTGGGATGTTCAAGTTCATAGATGTTGCTGTTTTTTGGAAGCCTGGGAATCCCTCAGAAGCCAAAGGGTTGACAACTGCAGGGATTTGGGAAAGCATTAGGTGAGATGTGCCTCAGTAAAAACCATTGTCAGGCAAAATGTCTGAGTCTTGTGGCTCTCTAAGCATCCTTTTCTGTTTTGCCTCAGTTTACTTTCGCTCACTGAAGCATTTGGATAAAATTATTCCATTGAGCTCATTGGAGTCAGAATGAGTTTATTTTAACATTCTTATTTTGATGAGTCTGTAGGGCTCTTTCATCCTTGTGTAGAGCAGTTTTAATACTGAAACTGCCTCAATCTGTGCTAGAAGCAAATGGAGGACAGAAAGAAGAGGTTTTTTTATGCAGTAATTCCTTTCAGTGACTGAAATTTTATCTGTCCTTCCTCAAACTTCATCGCACGTCTCTTGGATTCAGAGTTCACTTGTGTTATCTGCCATCTGAGTTTGAATTATCCATCTTGAGTGATGTGACTATATATGGAAAAGAGAGGATTTGACCCTTTTTGTGTGCCTAAACTGTTGTCTTTTTGTTGCCAATAAATAGAGGGATCAGCTGACAGGGTTCCTGGTAAAAGAGTCGTGATGAAAAATTAAAAAAAAAATAGAAATATTAAAAGGTTAAATTTTTTTTTTGTTTTCTGGTGAGACCTTGTGTGAGATCCATAAAGTTACCTGATATCAGGACATATTTATGATAGCAAACTAGTTTTGGAAGCAGCTGAGCTCTTTTCAGTGGTACCCAGTGCTGGATTTGCCAGCACATCTATACGTTGGTGACTTATTATTCCACGAGCATCACTTCATTTGAGCTGGCAATAAGTCCTGTTCAGTCATTGTGCTGCAGAGGAATGTTTAAAGCTGCGATGTGCATTGGAGTCTGTTTGTTTGCAGCAGCTGATTTGCCTAAGCTTTGATGCGCAGTCACTTTCTGACATTTGTGTATTTCAGCAGTGAACAATGTAAACTCATTTTCTGAGCACTTTGATTACTTGCACATAGCAGTGCCCATGGCATGTGACAGAGAAGAGCACTCTATCCACTAATCAGATAGATATGCTTCAAGCGTATTTACACAAAATAATGAAAACAGCTGTTAGATACCTTTAAACTTGAGTGTGTTTTGTTATTAATCTACTAGCCTGTACACATGACACTATAATTCTTCGCTCACTCAAGTTGTCTTTAATGACACAGTAATAAAACGGAGAGGGATGAAAGTAATGGAATTGTAGAATGTAATGCCTCAATTGTTCTACAGTGTCTTCCTTTTTGCCAAAATAAACCACAATTAGGTCCATATGGTGTTTTGAAGTTTTCAAGCAATGACCCTAATAAAAAGTAATGAATTTCTGACAAAAGAAAGCATGGTGCTCTTTTAAGCAGATATCTTTGCTATTGATCTAGTTATGATTGCAGACTGATATGCTAATAGAAGAAGAAAGGTTCAACGTGCCTGGTACAAGCACTTTCATTTGTGGTTTATTTTATTCTTATGAAATTCAGATTGAAAAGGTAGAAACATGTTGTAATCCATCAGTTATGACTCCCTTTTAAAAGACCTACTATAAAGAAAACAAATGGATTTTCCTTGAGGAAAAAATGGAGAGCATTTGTTAACTTGGAATTCCTAAAGTGAATGCTAACTAGGAGGATGCCTCACAATGATGAAGATGCTTTGTTTGGATCTATGAAATTTGACTTGAACACTTCAGTGTCTTCAGAGGTCCAAGCTCTGGTATTTACTTTTCTATCTTTCAACCTTTTTTGAATTGGCATGATATTCCTGTTAATGTAGACAATCAAAGTATCCACAGAGCAGTTGTTGGGGAAGTGGAGATACTCAAACACAATTACTTGCGAGAATGTGCAGCTCATCCTCCTGCATAGCTGTGGGCAACCAATAAACAAGTTTGGTGTGTCAGCATTATTCCAGTGCAGTAATAGGGATGCCTGAAGTTGGGGTAATGCAGTTGTAATAGTGAAGGAAGGTTCTGGAAGCAGATATGAGGAGAAAATAAGTGGGTGATTTGATGAACCTTCTCTGTTAGGGGTTGTTGAATGAATGTTCATCCCACATACACACAGTCCTGATTTCCTCAGTTGGAAAGCATCTGCTGGATAGTGTGTGTTATTTGCATTATTTCACTCAAAGAAGAGTAGCTGAGGCTACTCTTGCAATGTGAAACTGTTCAGAGCATCCTTCCAAGCCAATCTACCTTGTCTGACACTGATCACCACTCAAAACTCTTGGAGTGGCTCCTCCATGGTAAATTATGGTCCAATTATTTAATGGGCTGATTTCTCTATTTCATATTCTCTATCTATTGAGCTTCCTTCCAGATTTTCCACTCCAGTCCTGACTGAAACTTTGGAAAAGAACTGAATTTTGGCCTTGACAACCTGTGTCATTTTTTGTTCATGTTTTGCCACCTTATACATTGGTAATTTCTCCATCTCTTTGTGTATCACATAGGTGTTGGTGGTTAGTTTGTTAATTTTAATAGGAAAGAATCTTGTTCATGGGTAGAACTTTTTTTCTCCTCAAGATATCTTTCTTTTATAAGCAGGGGGAGTTCATAGAATCACAGAATGGTTTGGGTTAAAAAGGCACTTAAAAGATCATCTCATTTCATCCCCCTGCCATGGGCAGGGACACCTGCCACTGGACCAGGTTGCTCAATTGCTATTTATTCCACCACTTTTCTTTCTGAAAATACTGTGGTTTAATTTCTTACATTCTTATGCTGGCTTCCTTGTGTTGTGAATGATTAATTTGCTTTATTGCAATTATGTTTAGTGCATTTGACTGGTACTTAGGAGCTGGGACTTGCCTTCTGGAGGAGGATGTGTCCTGCAGGAGAAGTAATCTCACTTCAGATTGTAAAATCTGGATTATTTCTGTTACTTTGAATTCTAGTAATAGGAAAACAAAATTGAAAATCTTCATCTACATTCCTGCAATTAAAATATTTTTGAATTATATTTTTTCTTTCCTTAATCTTTTATGTTCAAAGCTCTTAAAAATAGTCTTGTGTGTCAAATGGGTTCAAGTTTTAGACTGGCTTTAAGTTATAGTAAAAAAATTCATTGAGTTTGGTTAGCCTAGTAAGTGTTTAAAATGTGCCAGTTTCCATAGCCAGGTGTAGATAAGAATTGTTGGGCTTTTCACCCCCACTCAGCAGGTTCTCCAGTAAAGCTGGATAGAAGCAATTGAACTTCCCCATTATATCACAAATAATAACAAACATGTTGAAATATTCTTAACATTGGAACAGGCTCAGAAAAGGGTGTGAACCTTCAAATGCTTAACTTAAGCAGTTGATGCTTAAATGCTTAAGTCATTTATTCATTAGAATATAAGGACCCACTTCTGCAAGGTTGTACTCCCATGAGAAATCTAAATACCATCAGATTATTTTAGAATTTCTGGTTTATTTGTTATTAAACTCAGTTGAAAATATTTGAGATTCTGAGGTATTTTAAACGTCTTGGAATACCTGCAATGGCTTCTATAAACTTTGGAAATTTGAAGTTTTTACTGTCTGTAGTATCCCAAGTTTTGTCCATTAATCTGGAACATCAATATCTCTGATCCTGCTGATTGTGTTTTTAAATACTGGGTAAAAGTGCCCAAAATATTCTCAGTCCTGTATTATTTGTGCTTTCACTTGCATTATGGTAATACCAGGTACATCCTGATACTTTCCAACATGTGAAAATAATGCAGCCAGTATTTTAGAAGCATTTATTAACAAAAAAGATAATAACCCAAGGTTTCTGATGTTTAATATAAGTGTGTTTGGGCACATATGGACAGTTCTGTGGGTGACTGGCTGCGGTCATGTAGATTTTGTCAGTCTGCCTGTGTTTTTGCAAGACCAGCTCCTTAATGAACAGTCATTATTGTTGCACAGCTCTTAGTCATAGGTCAAAATATTGTATTATACATCTCATGTAAAATTTTCAGTCTTTCATGCAAATCCCAAATGTTTCCTACTTTTTGACTTTCTTATATATCGGGTTTTTTTTTTCTAGAGGCGTACCATGACTTTTTCTTTAATTTCTTCTGGTATTTTTGATGCATTCAAGCTCCTGTAAGAACAATGTCTGTTACTGTGTGATGATCGGAGATAATGATTTTTAGCAGTAGATTGAGGGGACAAGTTTAAGGAAGCATTTCTTGCACTGTGTTTTTGGAAACACAAGCTGGTTGTAGAGGTTATGTTCAGGGACTAATACGGCAGCATTTGGGTAAATTAGGATATAAACAAACATCTGTTGCAGGAATGTAGAAATGACATCATAAAGAATGTATGCAAAAACTTAATTGAAAAAGAATGATGCAGAATTGCAGCATGACTTAAAGTCTGAATTGATTTTTGCCTTCAGAGTGAAAGTGGGATTTCTGTGCAACATTCCAATACTATAAAGTATTTAAAATGTAATGTCCTATTAACGTCCCTAAAATGCAGACTCTGGGTCACCCAATAAGAATAGTAGTTACAGTAATACAGTATATGTAATATGCAATTATCTTGACAATAGTTTTATTTTTTCAACAATTTTGTCATAAAAGAGCAGTAAGATACAATGAATTTGATTCATTTTGTGTGTGTGAATCATTTAATAGGCCATTACATCTACTATATTAGACTCCATTCTCCTTTCAGAGCTTTTCATTATAAGCCTGTCTTTAATGGAAAGAAGTTTAACCTTCCCTCCCAGATAGATTGAACCCCATAACAGTGTAAACATTCTCATTATAAAATAAAATCCCCTTCCCCAAGGGCAGCACTATAATTATGTTGCAGAGTGTTGTACAAATGTTTCTCTTAAAAAATGTTGTCTCATTCTTGTCCTCAAGTTTTTATCATTTTCATTTATGAAGGGAATCAATAACGCTTTAAAATCATAATTTAATAAAATAAATATGATCTGATTATTTTTTAATTTTTTGAAGTTATTTTAATCAAGTTTGAGAAGAAGTCATCAGTAAAATTGCTGTTGATTTATAAATAGGATAATTAGAGGCTTTCCTCCTAAGTACTGTTCACTGGCATTGTGGCTGTTTTTATTGCCTAGTCAAACCTCTTCATTCAATTTTAAAATTGCCTTTTGAATGAACTGTGCTATGAGCTTGCCAAATAGTGTCACCATTAATACCTTACCTCTTCTATTTCATTGTCCAGTCTGTAAATGCACAATAAATTGTTTGATAAGGAGGTCAATGAGGTTGTAGTAGTTTTTAAGTGAATTACGGCCGAACGTTCCAGATTATGTCACGCTCTTATTGTAGCGCTGGGTGTAAAAGGTGGTGATACACTGTGTGGGAGATCATTTGGTGGTGTTGCTCCAGGACTAGACACAAATCAAGGAGAGCAAATTCTCTACTGCTCTCTATGTAGAGAACAGATTTTTAAAACACACCTTATGAATCCAATTTACAGTTCTGTAGCGTGTCCCTTAGTCCAATTAAGAAAGCTCTCAGTAGCAGGTGCACAACACAAGGATGGGTGAGGACAAAGATGTTGGCAGGCAGGAGACTCTTTCCCTGCTTTGGTTATTGAAAAGCTGCTCTAGCATTCCTGGTAGGTCCTAAAGCATCTCTAACCAGCATTCTGGATGTTTATATCTCAAAGCTCATCAGAAATTTGATGGAAATTTGGTTTTTTGGGTACATGAGGAGTGGCTGAGGGAACTGCTGGAGGAAAGGAGGCTCAGGGAAGACTTTATCAGTCTCTACTACTCCCTGACAGGAGGGTGAAGCCAGGCAGGGATCTTCCCTCAGGTAATAAGTGACAGGATGAGAGGGAACAGAATCAAGTTGCATCAGGAAAGGTTTAGGTTGGATATTGGGGAAAATTTCTTCAGCTAAAGGGCTGTCCAGCCCTGGCACAGACTGCCCAGGGTAGTGTTGAGTCCCCATCCCTGGGAGGATTTAAAAGCCATGTGGGAACTTGGCATTGCTGGGAGAATGGTGGGACTCCATGATCGTAGAGGGCTTTTCCAACCTAAATGACTCAGTGATTCCGTGGCTCTGTAACTTATTCTGGAGAATTGTGCTGGATTGGTGTCACCATTCCAGCAGTTCCCTGTACAGATGCATCAGCCTCACCCAACCCTGCTGTGCCTCAGGAGCTGCTCTGTGCCCAGGCTGGGACTCCCACCCAGGCACGTCTCTCCCGCAGCGCGAGAGCGGTTCTGAAATAGAAACGTAAAAGGCAAAAGTAAGAAACTTTGTGCTTGTTGAGTCTAAAAGAAAGTCTGTTTGTGTGTGTCTCTCCCTTTGTAACAGAAGGAATGTTTCTTATGTTTCTGTCTTCAGACAGTTGGCACACATTTCATCTCAGCAGCTGCTTTCTCTTAAAGTGCAGTAGAGTGTAGGACTGTAGTGACACTAGCATTAATACTTCACATTCTGCTATCATATGCTGTCACTGTGAAATATGGATCTAGGTTACATGTGTTTGCAGACTTTGTACTGCTGAATTATGAAAGCTGACTCCGTTGGAGGATTGTGTTGTATTCAGAGACTGTGAACTGAACAATAAATGAATGCAGGCAGAGACTTGCAGTCATAAGCAGTATCCTCCTTTTTGGCCTAATTGAGACAATAGCTTTAAAATGCAGAATTGCCAAATAAAACTTTGCTGTTGACTTTGGTACATATACTTAGCAGGCATTTAAATATGTCTCTTGTGGGCACCTTTTAGTTGTTTTCCTCAACCTTGTTTAAATACTATTTTTAAATCCTGGTCTTCTGAATGGGATGAATTGCTGCAGATGAATAAAGTGGACTGCAAGAAGTACTACTGCTGCATGCCAGAAGAAATTATTGGGAATAATTAGTTATTTTAGTTATCAAGACTTAGTATGTACCCATAAATATAACTCTGCAATTCTTTTTATATGTCTGGATCGCTATATGAGGGGTGAGGAGCTGCACTTTATATATTTCTAAATGTATAAAGTTAATGCAGATGTAAATATCAGTTAAAATGCCAGGAATCATTGCACATTGGAACATGGGGGTGCTGGTCCTGAGCCTGCTGAAGTCACCTGAGACTGGGCAGTAAATAAAGGGTGAGCAAAGCTGCTGGAAAGGAGAATATTGGAAATATTTTTAAATGAAAGTTCAGCATAAG
Organism: Taeniopygia guttata; assembly: GCF_048771995.1. NCBI lineage: Eukaryota > Metazoa > Chordata > Aves > Passeriformes > Estrildidae > Taeniopygia > Taeniopygia guttata. Next base: position 35,781,175 of record NC_133032.1, on the reverse strand, counting down.
GAGATACCTGGGAATCTGCAGGCAGATCTTAATACAGACCCATGTACATAATTACTGTGCTGGAAGTGCTAATCAGTGTGCTGGTTAAGCTCGGCTTTTTTGAAGATCTGCCAGTAAATTATTTTATTTCTGAAAATCAGGTATCCATAATTTCAGTGATAATGTCACTGATATGACTATACACTGACAATTAAACTTGAAGTTGATTTTCCATGTACAACCAGGAATCAAACCCATGTGCAGAAATCTGGCATTCAGTGTAACACTCTCCATTTATTTTCAGTTTTTATCCTTGAGTATCAGTGTGTACAAAAGGATGGAGTTAACAAATTATATATATATATATATATAGGTAGCATTAGGGTATGTTGCTGATAAATGGCCTTTGAACCTCCTCTTGAGGAGCTTCCAGCATCAAAAAAAACACAATCAGCACTGTTACCATGAATGGTGTAATGCTCAGAATAATGTTAGTATGGCTTTGGAGAGTGTGGGGAAAAAAGTTTGATCTCACTGAACTTGCCTGTGTATTTTAGTGTTTTGCATGTGTGGGGTTTGTATCATCTGCCCATGGAATGTGATGTGAAGTGGTTGCTGTCACAGCTCTTCCTGTGTTAGTTTTGATGGTTCTTTTGTATCTGATTCTTAAGTGGGAAGGTGGGGTTGTATCCTCTCTCAGCAGTGCTGTTCCTGTGCTTCCCATAACAACCTTTCTATTGTCACCTCATCCTCTGACTTCTAAACTGCACCCAGGTTCATGTGAAGTTTAAATGTGCTCGCCAAGGATTGTCCTAGACTAGAAACCATGCACTTCTAATTCTGTGTTCTAACAGGGCATTGTTCAGCTGGCTGGAAAGAGGTGAAACACATAAACAATTTTAACAACAGAATTTAACCTATTAATGAGATAGGCTGGAAGTAATACCTCTGTGCTTGCTCAGAGCCCAAGCTATGTGCATAATAAAACATGAAGGTTTTTAGGTGCTCACTCATTTTTGGAGCAGCATGGTATCATCAGTCTTCTTTGCCCATCTTCTCATAGCCATTGAGGGTTTTTTTATTCTGTACGAACTTTGCTGTGCTGAGGTTTATTTCTTAATATAGGGGAAATAAAATTTCAATCATCTACATCTATTTTCCTGTCAATGTGATAATAATGTTCTTAACCTGACAGATCTGTGACTTTTTCTCATTCAAAAGAATGAAGATAATATGTTGATGTTCTCATAAACAAGACTGTTTTGTAGTTCATTGCTTTTATTCATCTTTATAAAATATTCTTGTATTTGTCAAAATATTTCTGTGGCATGTGACAGAAGAAACATCAGTAGAACCAGGATGAACAGCAGTATTTTTCTGAAATTTTTGGTGTCTATTTGTAGAATATTGAGTAAATCTACTATTAAACGTACAGTAAACTCCCCTGGGGTGGATTATTGCACTGGTTAGAAGGCAGAGTTGGTGTGTTCCACCTCTAATTGATATGGTCTAATAGTAAAATTGCACAGCTTTTAGAATAATAGTCATGTCAGCTTTTACCAGCAAAACAGAATTGTCACTTTTCTGTGGGATGATGGTGCAACAATTATGCCTCAGTTATGCCTGTGAGGGGGCATGGCCTTAAGATGAAGGAGGCAGGTTTAGATTAGATCTTGGGAAGGAATTCTAAGGATGGAACAAGCTGAGCTTCCATGTCCCTTCCAACCCAGACCATTCAATGATTCTAAATTACATTATTTATCAACTTTTCAGCAGGGAGTAGTTCCTTTATTTTAATACACTTAAACTGTGTGATGCTGTGCATTTTATAGTATTAATTGGAAACCATAAAAGCACCATGAGATCTCTGGCATCTACCTCCTGGTCAGCTGTTCCTCTACCAGAATTTGTGTGGTGACTTTACTCACCACCAGGGCTGCAGTGAGGATGCAGAGATGCTGCAGGTCATACAGAGTTCTTCTGGCTGAGGGAGGGGATAAATGAGGAATTGAGTGAAATTGAAGGCTCTGGGACTGTGGATGTCAATGGAGATGTGTCCTCAGAGCTGCCTACATACTGCCACTATTAATGGCAGCACATTCTACAAATACAGCGTGAGGCAGCAGTGAGGTGTAGGAAGTAAGAACTTGTCTTGTGATGGAACCAACAAAGCTGTTTGAATGTGCCTGTGGAAAGAGGTGGTTGTGGGTTTTTCTACCTTTGAGGTGTTCTGGCAGATTTACACTGCTGCTGTCTGCTTTCTAAAGTTCCTGACCCCTCCCAGGGTGCTGGATCTCTGACTGGGAGGTGCTGGTCTTCATCAAGCCACGTAAATGTGAAGATCCTCAGTGCCTTTAATCATCAGAAATACCCTTAGAGCTGATCTAGCATGCAGTTTTTCAGAGATTACTGTGTAATGCCCCAGAGACGTGATGAGCAAAGTTCTCAAGCCCCAGAGGACTGAACTATGAAACCACATTTCTAAGTAGATTACAAGTATTTGTCATCAGCTGGTTTCCTACCACGGATTGAGCAGAAGTCCTTTACACGTGTGTGCTCATGCATGCCTGTGTGTGCACACACTTTTGAGCTTGTAGGAGCCCAGTGTGCTCAGTTGTTTTATTTACTAATTATCAAGATTTTCACATTTCAATTGAAACCTATTTCTGGGGCAGTCTAAGCCAAAGAATGAATTTTTGAGACAATCTTATAGTTTTATTTTTTCTTTTCCCCCCCCTTCACTAAAGGCTCATGTTCATGGAAGAAACTCCTCAAATGCATGCAATGTTGTTGTTCAAAACAATTGAGCCATAGTGTCTGAGACAGTACCAAGGTTGATTATTTAAGCAGTTTTATCAGCAAAGTGGTTAAAAATAAAGGAATCTCTCTGTTATTCCTTAATTCCTCTGTTGCATCAGTTCACAAGGCAGCACTTCCATATGTGCCTTCCATAGGAACCCAAATTTTCTGTCAAAATCCCAAGCACACAGAGACATTTTTCGAGCCATGTTGGTGCTCCTACCCCAGGATCCTGCTCAGGTCAGTGTCAGAAAGGCAGCCGTGTTCTCCAAATAAAGGTTTGTGTTATGGGCACTGCTGTGTCCAGCAGACATTTATTTTTTAAACTTTTTAAAGCACTTCCAGAAAATGGGCCATTTATAATGCAACCTAAAGGCCCTTTCCAGCACAACTGGGGTGAGTCCATTAAGCACATGAAAGTGTTTTAACACTTTTAACGCTGTTATGACATGGATTCCTTGATCCTGAAAAACAAGCATCTGATTCTGACAGAGACTCCATTTTATTGATGAAGCCAAATTGCCAACTAGATGCAGCATTTGTGAGTTGCCTTAGTTGGGTAGCAAGTGTGCCATAAATCTTGTAGCCAAAATAACAGTATAATATTGAGCTTAATACAGAGATTTTTTATTTTATTTTATTTTTTCATACAGCTCAGAGATCTTTGTTTCCTCACGACTGTGATCTGTTCCCTGTGAGGTATTTGGGCGCAGAAGGCACAGAGAATGTTTCTGAATGGTTTCTTGGAGCAGCCGTGGTTTGTGCACCACATTTTCATCTGACCTAAAGATCTTCAGTTCCCTTTAAGCCAGTGATAGCAATTTATATGATCTGAGAATCTGATTTCTTCTTCCAGCCATGGAACACTATCCATAGACTTAAAAATTGGCAAATTCCTTCCTTAGCTTTTCCAGTGGCACGTGTTGGTGTCATCAATATCATAGGAAAAATCAAGGACATTTTTTGCCCTCTGTAATTTGAAATAGAAGCTGGTGAATGACAGGCATGCAGGATAGTTTAAGAAGTAATGTTGAAACTTAACTTTGGTGAATGGCAAGTAGGACAAATGTACAGTTATTATCTAGTTAATTAAATAGTTCATAAGAGTCAAAGTGTTTTAAATACATCATAAAATACAGGAGGTCAGAAACTTAAGAAACCTAGTAATTTAAATCAGTATTGGATAAGAGGTAAATGAGGGTCCTCTTTTAAGGCACTCAGTCAAAAAATCCACTTTACAGGAGGATTGTACCTCAGATTTGAGAGGAGACTTGAAAAAGAGCCAGCAGAAAAAAAGTGTTTTTTTTTTTTTTTCGCTACACAAGGTCTGTGATTTCTGTTGCCCTGTGATGCATAAAGGAAACTTGGAGAAAAGTTTTTTGTTTTATGATACTAATTTATTTTTCATATTTTCACTGCTTTTTTAATCTTGAAGATTGTAAGATGTTTAGGCTGTTTGCACCCAAACACATATAGGGAAGACCAATATGTGCTAAAGCAAGTTCATTTTCATCTTCTTCATGTTGATTGTAAGGGGTATTGAGAAAAAGAGGCAAATCTGTCATCTGACTTGTTCTTATTTATTGGCTGAACAAGATCAACACTGGTTAATAAAGCAAACCCAATGCAAACCTTGCCAAAGAGCAGCTCTGCACTCAGGTACTCAGTTTTCACATTGTTTTTCCTTGTGATAATGTGGTCATTTCACTCCAGCTCCCCAGTCACCATTCATTCTCCTAGGACAGACCAGACCTGAATTTCTAATGTGAAGAAGCATGATCCAAGCATGCTCTACAGTAGAGACCATAAAGAAAAGAATCCTCTCGGTTGTTTTTTTTTTCTAATTTTCTCTACACTTTTAACTTTTAAAAGAAAACTTTGACTGTTTACAGAGTAGAATTTGTTTCAAAGATAAATTGCATGAAGGTGTTGCTTTTAGAGATTTAGATTATTTTCTTTGTAACATTCCTGTTCCTCCATGAGATGTTTGCTGCGTTTGTTTTGATTTTCTTGTATGTATGATTTACCTCTGGAGCTGCATTTGGAGGTGGAATGCCCCTCTGTTGTTGTAGCAAGATGGTGTCTGAATTTTCAAATATGTATGAAAACTGCTGTCTTATCATCAGAAGAATGGTTTATATCTGGGTGTATCAAAACTGGTTGTGCAAAATCTCAGTGGTTAAATAGAGAATGACCAAGAGCAATGAGTTATTTACAGGTCTGGTTTAAATCAGGGCTTCATTTCAATAAATACAAATAGTGAAAAGGATGAGAAGAGCAGCTAATGAGAAAAGTACCCCTGAATACACAGTAGTAGGATGTTTTTCAATGGTAAAGGTTTAGAACTTAAAAGAAGCTCATGTGTCTTCAGAGGGATTAAGTTTCACTACGCCTTGGCAGTGCTATTGTATCAGTGCAGTCGGCTACAACGAATTTATCCTGTGATGATACCTAGTACAGAGAATCACCTTTTATCTCCCACTGAAAAATAAGCTCCAGCTGAAGCATCAGCAGTTCTGTGAACTCTGCTGGCATGTTTGATACCTCAATGTTTGATTTCAGGCTCAGAGAATAGATGGAGTTGTCTCTGGCAGCGCTAATGCGGAACCTTCTTCACGTTCAGCTGAGAGCGCATCTGGGCACTGTGTGACTCTGTCCTCCTGTGTTTCACCACGTGGCAAAGGTCTTACCCATTCTGCTCCACAAGAACCAGCCAGGAGTGTGAACACACAATCTTTACAGCCCAGAAAAGCCCTTCAGAGGTCAGTACTCTCTGTGCTGTGTGTGTCAAGAGGCAGCTTGAGAAGCTGCCTGGATCATTGTGCTGATTTTCATCCAGGCAGGACAGACAGTGTGCAGTTGATTTAAGAAATGCCTCTTCTCAAGCCAGAGAGCTGTGCAGCTGTGTGGTGAAGTGGCCACCATGGCAGGACACAGTCATTGGGTGTTCTTCCATTTGGCTCAGACCTTGCTTTGTGGTCCCATGTCCATTGATTCCAGAGCTGAGATTGGAATTGTAGTTATGGACATGTAATGAAATATTGGAGCATGCAGAGGCTCATGGTTAGCCTAGGTGCAAGTCTTTTCCTTGAGATCTTCCCCTTCCAGGCTTCCATTGGGTCTCACCAAAACTCATCCACAATTCCCAAGTCCATTCTCATTTGTTGGAGTCAGGTCCAGCTCAGTTTGCTGTCTGTGTCTGCTGCTCTGTCCTCTTGCTCCTGCTGCTCATCTGTGGAAATGAATTTGCTTTCTTCTTTGAAAAACACATCAAAAAATGGTGGAAAGTAGACATAGGTCCGTGATGGGGGAGAGCTGTTGGAGGTTGAGGAGGATATTGTGAGTTCCTTCCTGTTTCTAGTTCCTAATGTAAATCTTTGACATTTTTGGTGAAAGC
>NC_133032.1:35752500-35770000 GCF_048771995.1 Taeniopygia guttata | reverse complement strand
TTGGTGAAATTTTATTATTTCAGAAGAACTTGGGAACTTCAGAAATGGAAGACCATTAGCTTGATGATTCCATTACTGAATCTAAAAATAACTCTATATTACTTTCATTGAAAAGGTACTTAGACTGTTTAGTATATTGTAAAACTCAAGGATAAGAGTACCAAATTTCCAAGTTAGACAGTCAGTTACCAAACCCAACTTAGACATGGGTTCTGAATTGTATTGGATAGCTAATGGCAAATAATTCTGGGATTATTTTGAGTTAAAGGACTACATTCCCAGAATATTAAAATAGTATCTATTACTCTTTGTAATCACTATACCTAAGAGAAACCTTTTATTAGGAGAAAATCAGATTTTTTTAATGTGTTGCTCTATAAAAAAATGTGTTTTATTGTTCTGTTGGTTGTGCTGCAGTAAAATCAGGAAGCCACAGAAGTAGATCAGGTACCACTGATCTTGGCATTAGGGCAAAATAGCCACCTTTTTTGGACAGAGAAGCCAAGGGACTGCTGAAAATAGCAGTAGGTGAACAATTGGGACTGGAGGTGGAGGAACAAGGAGGCTTCCTGCATCTCTTGGCCATTAGATGATGGTACTTAGTGCTGGCACTGAAGCTGCTTCTAACTGATGTCACAGCTTGGATGGGTGAATCACAAAGTCATTTAGTTTGGAAAAGCCCTATTTTGGAAAAGCCCTATAAGATCATTAAGACCAACTGTGGTTTGGAAATTCCAGAAAAATACTCCAAGGTGGTTTTCTGTTTTGCGAATTCTTTGTCTTGTTTGAGGATTCTTTGATTTGTAGTATTTTCCTTGCATGTAACTTCAGCCCTTTCCATTGATTCAGAAAATTCTGTATTCCTGTTTACTCCCAGACACTGAATTTCAAATTTTTTGTCTTTTTTTTTTCCCCCCTTGATGAAGTTAACTCAGGAAATTAATTTTGTCACTTTTAACTCTAAGCATCTGAATATAAATTTATCATTAGGGAACTTAAGGCCTCTTTTTGAGCTTGCTTATCTAGTTTTCTGCAAGTTGTAACTTAAAATGAACAGTTAATTATAACAAGAGGTACCTGATGTAGACTACACCCTCTAAGTTTGCATTAATCTGTTTTTAACGTGCTGTGTATAACTATGAGCAGTCTACAGAAAATGTGTTGTATTATTATTGAATAAGAAAGTGAAGAAATCTGACTTCCCACAGTGACTCTTCTTCCCTCCAGCCTTGAACAAATCCCACTGGCAGTGGGAGGCTCTGGGAAGTTCTCTGTTATAAATCTGGGTTTTAGGTGTTGGTTAGTCATTCCCAGGAGGCTTCATACACATTTTAGCTGAGAGTCTCCAGCTAAACATTTATTAAAGGTGAGGTCAGGCAAAGGGCTGGCTGCAGTTGAGGAAGAGCTGAAGGAAGTGCAGAGAGCAGCTGAAGTGGTTGGTTCCTGGAAGAACTGAGCCTGTGATTCATCCCTTTGGAAGTGAAGGAGGAGAAAGCAGTGCCAGTTAAATATCACACAGGGTTATGAGAAACATCCCAACCATGGGGAGAGATGGCTGTCTTTCAGCATCTTTATTCCCTGCAGCTGTGATGTGTGAGCTCAGGAAGATGCCTGAACATTGATATTTTCAGAGTTCAATAGCCACGCTTGTTATGGAAGGCGGTTACTGAGAATTGACAGAAGAAACTATTTTTGAGGGGAGTTTCCAAGTAGAGATCGTATTTCTCCTTTAGTGTGCAACAAACCCAGGATATTTGAATGGTTGTCAGATCTGGGGGAAAGGGAGAATAACTTCTCTGTGGTAAAATACTGCAAAGGAAATAATCAGCCTCCTTCAGAACTGGTATTTTTTATTGTTTGTAGGTGCAAATTCAAAAGTGACTCAGATCAAATGTGTCAGAAGTAATTTGAGTGTTTGGTATTTTAAATCTAATGGCACTGTTTCCACAAAAACTCCTGGCTGCTTTTAAAACATTTATATATACTTTTCTGCCTTTTATACAAATTCATGAAATAAGGTCCTTGAAGACACTGAAAAATTTAAGCTGGTCATTCTTGCTGAAGTAAAGTGATGAAAAAAATGTTAAGAGAATACATCTGTAGATAAATACAGCCCTTTCCTCTCTGTGCTATTTGAAGATGTGTTCAGGCTGTTTGAGTGCAAAATAATGGCAAATTTTCACCTTCGATATCTATCACTGTGTTACTAGTATGAGGTTATTTTTTTAATGAGTCACTGCCAGGCACTGAAGAAGTAAGTTAGAAAATATTTTAAGAAGAGGTGTATTAAAAAAAAAAAAAAAACCAAAACCAAAAAACAAACCCAAAATTGTGCATGTAGACTTTATTTTGTGTGCCTCACAGCTTTAGTAGAAATGGAAAACAGGGAAAGCTGGGATAAATGGGAAAAGAAATAAAGAAATGGTTGAAAATTAAAGGCATGGTGATGACCAGACAGAAAAGGGAGCTGAAATTCTGTAGTTTTGGGGACTGTGACGTACTGCAGTGACTGGTGAGCTCCTTTCAGTGGAGAAATTTTCCCAAATATCCAAACCAAACCTCCCTGGCAGAATTCCTCTCATCCTTTCAGTTTTTGTTTGGGAGCAGAGCCTGACCCACCTGGCAGCACACTTCTGTCAGGGAGCTGTGCAGAGCCAGAAGGTCCCCCCGAGGCCCCTTTCTGCAGGCTGAGCCTCCCCAGCCCCACAAAAATGGGCTCTGAGACACGAACCCCAAAGCCTCTGGCTCCAGTCTTTGCTCCAAGCAATTTTCTGAGCATCCAAAGGAGCACAAACCTTATTAAAAAAAAAACCAAAAAACAACAAAACAGGACTTATATTAATTTTAAGGTGATTTCCTCTAAAAAGACTCTCAGAATGGGTTTTCAATTAACAATCTAGTTTACATAAAAGGCACATATTGATGAACATAGTCCATGGCTTTTTGCTCAGTCCCGTTATTCTCCTCTAATTCATATGCAGAAGCAAAGATTTCCAGTGATCTCACTGTTTACCAAAATCTGAGGGACTTAGAGGTTAATGTTTTTTTCTCTTTTTCTGGTGAGAGTTCTATCTTCCCTTTTCTTCACAAGGAACAGTAAAGGAAAAGGAGGAATCTTCTTCCAGAAAGCACCCAAAGGTACTGATAATCCATCAAGAGTTAGCTGGATGCTTTTGTGAGAGCTGAAAATTCCCCAACACTTATTTGGCATAAAATTCTTCTGATTTTCTGACAGCCTGATATTTGCCTATTCATATTTATAATTATTTTCAATGCCAGATCTCAGTGATTGACAAATCTGGGTTGCCCATCCTGCTATGAGCCATTCTCCTGCAAAAAGACAGAATGAGATTAGTACAAACATGATTGTGAGAATAATGAAAGTAAAACAATGTTCTTTATGCTTATTCATGTGAAAATACTGGTGGGGCACCTCTTAAATTAATCATACAGCCCTCTTTAAATATATCTGATCATGAACCTTACCTTCAAATCAGAGCCAGTTATATGAGAAGAGCTGATTGCACTCAAATTGTGGAGAGGATTTTTTTTTCCTCAGAAATTGCTTCTTTTTAAAAAAAAAACCCCATATTTTAAGAATTCTGACTTCAGACAAATAATCCAAAATTGATGCTTGATTGAAGCTAAAGAACCAAACACAATTTGTTGTGAGTTCAAAATTGTAGTGAAAATACTACCCTTCTGTTTGAAGGGCCTCCTAAAATATCCCAGTGGTTATTAGTGGTGACTTGAATCAGTTGGAGGTATAGACATATTTGGTATCAGAACAAAAAAGAAACACTTAGTATTTTTAAATCCCTGAGGCTTAAAGATCATACAATGTTGTTATATTTGATGTGGTACATCAAGCTGTCTATCTAAAATTTTTTTAAAAGATGGACCTGTATCTTTGCAGGCTTGCTATACTATGAGTATATATTAAATTTATTAATTTATTTATTTGTATGATTTTAAGCCTTCTCTTGTTAAAGCATTTTTTCCTTAAGGCATTGACATGAATAAATGCCTTCATAGAGCTGCAGTTCTTGAGTCCACTTTGCCCTGTCACAGTGGGTTGGGTTTTCTATTAGAGAAGGACCTCAGAACATGAAAGTCCAGCTCTGTGCAGGGGCTCAGATTAGATCTGAATGCAAGGAAAGGCAACAAAGGTCCACAGAATATCTGGAATCTGCAAATACTTCCTGTGCTTAACCTACACTTTCGTTGCGTGACTGTAAAGAACAGCAAATCTTTGTTCTTTCCCCTCTCAATTCCCATTCAGTCAGCCCAGAGACACAGGAGAAAGGTTTTGGGGGGCAAAGCTGTTATCAGCCTTCCTACAGTTTGCATCTGATTCTGTCAACAGTGAGTACATCAAACCCAAGAGCTTACAGCCAGTTTTAAACATCAGAAAAGTTTTGTAAAAACATATAAATATATATATATATATATATATAATTATAAATTAATATGGATGGATATTATGAGTGTGAAGTTACTTTATGCCTTTAAAGTTTAACTTATATTTGAGTTGGTAAGAGCCACAGATCTGTTTTTGGATTCATTGATTCAGAAGGGAATTACATCTGGCTTAGGTGGAGGAAGAGTTTTCTTTGCTAAGATCCCCAGATGTTCAAGTGGGGTAATTAGACTTCTAAAAAGTCACCGAATAATGTCCTGAGTTGGAAAGATCCTCAAGGGTCATCGAAGTTCAACTCCTGGCCCTGCACGGGACCCCCCCACGTAAGGCTCATCCATTTATGAAAACCCACTAGGGCATTTCTTGGGTCTATAACCCAGGAGGTTTTGCTAGTCAGGTTTATTTAATAAAAAGATAAGACTGTCTCAGAAAGGCCTTTCTTATCCTCTGTGCCTGTCAGGAAGGTGTTGGTTTAGCAGCCTCAGGTCTGGTGGATCTGTGCACAGGTAGGGTTGCTGACCATAGGTTCAGTGATGCATGTGCAGGGTACAGAAGGTTATAGCCTACAGTTACTTGGAGCTAGAAATGTGGAAAGAAAAATAGTCCATTGCTTCTCACAGCTCAGCTCATGTGATTTGAATCTGGAATGAATTAGCAGACTAATCCTGTTTCTGGATCATCAGCTGCAGAGGTATTGTCAAAGAACTGGTGTCCCTATTCACTGGAACACCTGTATGTAAAGCCACGTCTTAATTGTTCAGGCATGCTGAATCAGACTCCTCTGCCTCAGAACAGAATAGAAAATATAAATGTATGGAATGTCCCAATCATCATCCTTATTCTTTTCCTCATCTCAACAAGGTTGCTGTTTTGGCAAACCCTTGTGAAAGCAATCCACTCTTTTCAGTTAAAAGCCATTCATATGGCGACAAACCACCGTTCTTCCCTTTATATCTGTGTTCATTCATTGCAACTCCAAAGCTTCCAGCTTACTTCTTGGATTTATAGCCAGCTGGCTGGTGTGTGTAACATGAACATGTTCTGACTGTGCATGACACGTTTTTATCTCGTTTAACCCATAATTGTCGTGTTCACTCCAGGCCACAGCTCACCTGTGGATACTTAATGTTGACTGTGCAAGTTCCCAAAGTCATTTCCATCTCCTCACTTCTGACAATCTGCTGTTATTAAGTTAAAAATAAAGCTCAGCCCTGAAACAACCACCCAAAACCCCCTCCTTGGAACAGATTTGGATAAAATGAATGTGTTCGAGATGGTGGGCCATAGCTGAGCCAGCTCCTGTGGGATTAGTGCCCACGTTTTGGCATTTAAAATAAACTTTGGATATACTTTTTAGCACAAGTGCTTTAATAGCAAGTGAGGAGGGGGTGGTAAGGCAGAGAAGGATATATGGACTTCTTTTTTCCTTGATGGCTGAGTTTTCCAAGGTTAGTCTGATAAGTGATACCTGTGTATTAGCAGGTTTCTGTAGTCTTAGAAGTCAAAGAAATTCAGTGGGAATGAAATGCTGAAATATCTGCCCCAAGTTACTGAATCATCAATGAGAAGCTTTCATTCAAAGCATGAATATTAAAATTTATTACCATACTTCAGCTTTGCAGGAAATACAATATGTTATTATTTTTTCCTTTATGCAACACCGCTGGTTGCTAAAAGCAGCAATAGAACCATTAATTAATAGTAGTAGTCCTGGATAATGTCATAATAAGCAATACAACGTATTAAAGCACATTAATTCTTGCCAGCTATCAGGAGGAACTTTGAGATATTTGAAAGGCCCATTAGGTTTGTTTACATTCTGAGTGGAAGCTGGTATGCTTTGGCAGGGGCTGAACCACACTTTAGTACTTCACTCCAATGGTGTTGAATTTCCTGACTGTCGTGCACAGTCTGTAATATATTGTCACCACTTCAGGGCAGCCTGGCTCTCCAGGACAGAGGGAACAACCCAGACCAGGGCATTCCCCAAAAATAGGGTGTCTTTGCTGCCATAAAAATGAAAATAACTGAAATTATACATAACAGAAGCAATTTTCCACAATGGAAAAGGTGATCCAAGAATCAAACCCATGCCTTCAGGTGTATTAACCTAACAGAGCAACAAAAATATGCTGGGCTTTAAATTGCACTAACAATCTGGAAAGTATTTTCCAACTGGGGTTATGTTAAGTGTTAATAGTGAAACCTAGGTGCTTTTTCCTTTGATCTCTCTTCGAGCTCATATAGAATAATAGGATCAAAATAAAATGCCATTTATATGAACACCTTGTTCTTTTGATCTCAGCACCAAAAATTCTGTCTGCAGCTACAGCCTAGGAAACAGTGCATCTGCTCCTTTTAGTTGGACCTTCTAGTTATCATAACTTTTAATAAGTGGTGTCACAGCCAATTTTCTGTGCAGTTCATGAACTTAGTCGTCATTTTTGCCCTAAGAATCTTTAACTACCCTTACAGAAGAATTTAAAATAAGGTATACAGGACCTGTAAACTATTGGCTTCTGATTGGTTGTGCATATGCATGTCGAGTGTATGATTTAAACATCTGTATACTGCAATGTTTCAAAGTATAGAGTTAGTTGTTCTTGGAGTACTTGGGCAAAACTGTTGAATTAGTGTAGGCTGAATGAGAGACAATATTTGAGGGGGAAAAACAGTTGGGGTGGTTTTGATAGGTGCTAGATTCAGGATCCCTGCTTTTTCCATTAGGGAGGTGATGGGCCCTGTGATGTCTGGGTGGTGGCCAAGCCTTTCTCTTTATGGCCCATGTCTGAAGGAAAGAGCACAGAAGGATTACACCTGGTAGTTATGGATCCCATTAGTTTTATGTCAAAGGCAGATGGTCCATGGATGGTCCATGCTCATTTACATGAGCATCTTTCAGCTCGTTATTCCCCAGGGCTGATGGTCAGCATGTCCTGTGGAAGCAATTGTGAGCACTTCAAGTAAAGCCACTTCCTCGTGCTCTTTCAAATCTCTTAGCCAGATTCATTCTTCTCTTTGACTGCCCCAAAGCAGCTGAGCTGTTTATTCTGATGACTGATGGTGTCTCATTGTGATCCCTGCTTTAGCTGTTGGAACCTCCCAGAGCAGAGGAGCTGGGCACGAAGCACTGTGCCAAATGAAAGCAAATAAACCCAGGTCCTGCAGTTCACCAGTGTCATAATTGCTGCTGCCCAGGAAGAGGGATTAACAAGTGAAGAAACACTAGCTAGGAGAGATCCAGTGGCCAAGCAGAGTCTCGGGTGTCAAATGTCTCTCTCAGGCTTTGCATCCCTCTGTAATTTATATTTAGCTGCTAGGCTGGTGTGATAGCAGCAGTCAGCTTGTGAGGAACACTGCTGGGAAAGTGTTCAGGCTCTTGCTGAAATGGCTGCACTTGAGCTTGTGACACAAGAGCTATCCTCCAGCAAGTTTTGTTGTTTTTTTTTTTTTGCAGACTTAGTTGGCTCTCTGCACTCGGTCACAAGGCAGGAGTGTTCCAGAGAGCCATAAGCATGGCTATACCCTATAACCCTCTTCTTATAAAGTAGTGCAGTGTAATTCATTGTGTGCAATAAAGATACTGAGCTGGTTTGAGCACGAGAAGCAGCAAGGATGTGTTTGTGCAGCACTGCCCTGGGACTGAGGCATCCTGCTGGGATCAGGTCTCCCTGCTAATGCAGCCACTCTGCCTCCAGTCCTTCCCGGGGCAGTACAGAACTAATGGAGGAAAGTTTGCTGCTGCAACTGTCCTGAAAGGCAGAATCTGCCCAACTCTTAATTTGAGCAGGTTATATGTCCCTGTTCATCTTCCTCCAGTTCTCATTTCCTTTCCCAGAATTCCTATACTTTTTTTTTTTTTTTGCGTCAATTAAAGGAAGGTTGTGGGACTCTTTGGCCAAGGAGTTAAAAAACGACAAAGATTGGTAGTTTCCCCCCTACAATAGGAATGTGATTGCCCTAGTTCTGTGGTTAGCTTGAAACAAGTCAGCTCTGTCATGAAATCAGTGGGGTACAAGTTAATACAAGGTAGTAAAGGAATAAAACAGCAAAGTCCACAGTCTTTTATGACAAGACCAGTATGATCCTGCTGCAATATAAGGCCCTGCTGTGAATGGTATTTTCTGATGCCTGGATAAGTGCAATTTACATATATACAAAGTGTATGAATAAAGTTATAAAAGTATACTTCGTATTTTACGGTTTTTCCCCCTTTAAAGTAATTTTCTATTGTTCAAACTTTCAGCTTTCACTGGTTTTGTTTCCAAAAACCCCAAAAGGAAAAGAAAATAACAAAAGTCCATAAAGGCAAAAGGGATATGTTCTCATTTCAGTTCACAGAATTTCCTGCCTTTAAACAATACAAATATATGCCCTTAGGTTTCCAACATGCTGGAAGGATACTGAATCCTTGAAACAGATCAAATTAAAAGCAAGTCCACTATAGAAACATCAAGTTGTAGCAATGTGTCCAATAGATCTCAACAAGAATTTGTTGAGGGGGTTTTAACCACGTTGCCTAGACTTACAAAATCCTAAACTGCTGAATCCATGAGTGAATAAACACTTAAAAACTGCAAATTCTAGGCTGAACTGTGCACAAGTAAAATCTGATGCTTAATTAATTGTTACCTGTTCATTCAAAGCATTTATTTAAGAAAACTTTGAAATGTATCCAGAAGCAGAGTGGGCATGAGCAGTTTTTAATGTCACAGATAGCTCAGTGATGGGCCACCAGTGTTTTACAGAATTTCCAGGGACTGTGGCTCCCCAGGGATTCTTCTGGCACCCAGATGCTGAAAGCCAGATGATCAAGGATCGTAGATCAGCATCACCATCATCCTGATTTATACCAGAAGGGAGTCCAAGGGTTTTGTGGGGCTTTTCCCCCTGTAATGACACTGCTACTAATAGTATTAATATTTTTAAAGCTTTTTGATAAAAACCTCATCCTTTCAGAGCAAAAGTGAAGACTTCTGGTGTTTGAACAGCAAATGAGATTGGGATCTACTGTCAAAGCTGGGATTAGAACTTGGAATTTCCTCTAGTCCACACTGCCTGGTTGAGATACAAATGCTACACATTTAAACTTCAGTTGTAGCACAAAAGCAAAATGCAAATTAATATAGTAACACATTTTCAAATGGAGGTCAAAGTCTCTGCATTACCAGGTGAGGGGCAGAGCCAGTTTACTGGAATGCCCTGTGGCTGGCATAGTTCTGCGACAGGAAAAAAATGCATTTATCTTACCATTTAAATATTACATTATTGACAAAGTGTGGTTTAAATTTTGGTGTGCATACAATTATTATTTTTAATTAGTTTCCCTGGCTTTTTTCAGTTATACCTTCATGTGAAAGCAGGCTTCATTACTTATTTATTTCTTGGGGTACCTGAGAAAACCTCAAATAGTTCAGGTGAAGTATGTTTTCCTGAGAAGCACACAGAAATTTGCATTTGCGCAGGCGGGTGAATTATCAAAACCAGATGTAAGCAAGTGGAACATTTTACATAAATTTATTAAAATCATTATTTACCTGTAAGTTATAAGAAGGGCTTAGTTGCACTAGTTTGCTGCCAATATGTACTGCCAATAATCTGCCAAAAAGCAGCTTGCTGACAAAATCCCTGAAATGGTTTGCTTATGATTGCACAGAACGTTACAACCCCGAGTCAAATGAAAACCTACTATAAACGAACTCTTTGATGGTGGATTTGCTGGAATATGGTATTGATATATGGTGTACAGTTTATATGGATTATGTATACTGTGCAAGAAATATGGATATCTATTAAGGGTAACATGATATGTAATTGGTTGGGACAGTTATTGTTTTCAGTGTTTGCTAGGAATAAGATCACAGGGTGACTCCTCAGTTCTGAAATACAGATTATTCCTGTGCTGCCCAAAGCACCAGCAGGCCATTTCTCCAATTAATACAGAAAAGCTATTGAGAATGTAAAATATCTGACATCTATACAGAGTAATTTTAAAGGCAACTTTACTTCTAGGAACAATTTATACATTACATAAACTTGTATTTTTCATCCAAGTATCATTTCGAGAATAGCAAGCCTAAATATTGGAGGCCATGGGGAAACATAATATTACGATAATGTTCTTTGGTGCGGTTTGGAAGGTTTTAGGAAACATTTGGAAGTATTTTTCTCATAAAGTCACTTAACTATTGAAGTGTTATGCTAGCACTCCCTTCTGCATTGTGTATGTTGCAAAGCAGCCTAGTTAAAGGGGACATTCATCCCCTATATCCTGATTAGAAGTACTTCCAAAAACCAGGAAATTATATGTTATAGGATCCTGGATTTAGTTTAATTAAAAGAAAAAAAAAAATATTTCAGGTGTGGTACCAGTTTTCAAGCATCCATTTCCAGTTGTGTTAAGCAAGAGGAGAGAACTTTGGGTAAAACTCTTTGTGAAATTTGCATTCTCTGAATAAGCACTTGAGAGTTCAGCTAGGGTTTTTTTGCTGTTTAAGGAAGCACTAGTGAACATGACCAATCCTTTAGAATCCTAAAGAACCTTAAAAACCTCGTAATTCTCAGAAGTCTAACTTTTTTTCTCCCCATAGTGCAATCTTTTGAACTTCTGCTAAAGCAGAGCTTAAGTCAACAATTTCTAAATTTCTGGCAGATGTTACTAGGACTCTTAGAGCTCCAAAAGTTACTTGGTGTCATTGGTGCAGCAGATCTACATGGTCATAATGTTTAATTATAGAGAAAATTACTTCTTTTTTCTGAACTATTAATTAATCTATGTGTTCATATCTTGCACAAAAAACACATAAGTTATTTTCACCTGCACTATAAAATATGTATTTTAGTTCATTACCATCTTTCTGAGGAGCTCTTAAATTATTATCATTCCATTTCTGGAGAGTGATGGGCTCAGAAATTATAACTGCAGAGATTCTTGTAGTCAGTGTTAAAGAACTTCAGAGAATTGAAGACGTGAACTCAGAAATAATATATTTAGGGTCAAACTCAGTCTTATTTGATGTCAAAGAGAACTTTGCCTTTCACTTTGCCTGTTTCACTACAGACTAGTGTTTTGGATGGATTTTAGGGAGTAATTTTTGATACACTGACACTGGCTGCCCTGAGAAGCTGTGGCTGCCCCATCCCTGGAAGTTTCCAAGGCCAGGCTGGGGCAGCCTGCTCTAGTGGAAGGTGCCCCTGCCCATGACAGGATGTTGGAACTTGTCTTTGAGGTCCCTTCCAAGCACTCTGTCATCCTGTGAATGAGAGCTGAAGGACACTTTTGTTAAAATCCTGGTCCTATGGGGTGTGGGCTTTAGAGTATGCCTGTCACAGGGACCTTAATGTTAGAAATTCAAGTGTAACACTGAGGGGAAGGTTGAGAGCATCCTCCTTAGATTGACCTATAGATATGACATCTTAGAGCATTAAAAAACAGGACTGTTGTTGAATTGGCGTTAAATAGATAGGAAAGAAAAGTATAAATGTTAATTAGAAGTGAGAATTTTTGACAGTGTCAAATGTGACTGTTGGATATTGAGGGATTTCGCACAGAAATTATTTGGAAAAACAGGTGGAAGTTATAATTTGATGAAAGAGATTTATCCTATTGGCCTTCTTCTCTCTTTACTTTTGGGAGCTCTCTTGCTTTCCTCATCTTCCTTCCCCAATCAGATGGACCAAGTTGAGTGCAAGCCACCTGCCTGTGTTTGGTCTGATCCAGCCTCTCTTCTCCAGGACCACCTTTGGATCCTGCCTGCTCACCAGGCATCCATTGGAGTGTCAAGGTTGTTGCATTCAGCTAATTTGTTGCTAAAACAGCATTATTTTGGCTATTTTATCAGAAATAAGTCAGACCTTGTGGTATCCCTCCCTGGTTTATCTGTTGTCTAGGTTACACACCAGTGCTTCACTCTGGCCAGGAAGGAAGATGTCCTGGTCAGCTTCAGCTCTCTCCCATACTGTTGTTATTAAATATCTGCATGTTAAATAACAACAGTAAAATAAAATAAATGCAGTTAAACTGCATTCTTGGCCTTTGGTGGGAGTTAAAATTTGACTGGAGGAGGTTCTTGAGCAACCTGATTCATGAGCAATCCAGCTTCATGGGCCTTCCAACATCAGTGGTTCCCCGAGTTTCTCCTCTGCCATGGAAAAGAGAAGACAATACTCACACCTCAAATAAAATTTTGTATTTCTACATCCTGCAGTTTTCAAGCAGGGAAATCAGTGTAAACCATGCTTATTGTACCCAGGAAAAGGCACATTCTGCTGTGGGAAGACAAGCTGAGCTGCAGACCTTGGATTTTCTTTTGCAATGCCCTTCCCAGTGCTTAATCTTGTCTCTGTTCAGTTTTTTTTCTGTTCTCACTCTTTGCTCCTAATCCTTGTCCATGCTTATAAGCCCCTAATATTTATATGGCATTATCTGTGTTAGAGATTACTGCTGACAAGTAATCTCTTCCCTCTTCTGAATGAAGAATTACAGCCATTGCTGAAGATCAGAAAGTGAAATTAGATCCCTGAAAGTATGTGACAACTTCAATAAACCCTAATATCAAATTCCCTGAATATTGGGGATCTTCTTTCAAGCTTTTAGGTTGGAACTCTAGTACAGTGTCAGGACACCTGACCACACTCAGCAATATTTTTTTCTGCTGTAGGGCAAAATGTGACAGTAGTTGCAGAGAAAAAAAAAAAAATTAACTATGTCTATTCATCCAGTTTTGTAATTTTTTGCAATCTTTTGAGAAGTAGCTAAATAGAAACAGCATCAGTTTTACTGTTATCAACTGATTCATAATATTAAAGATAGAAATATAATTGTATGATTTTATATATAATTAAGTATATACTAATGGAGTCACTGTCTGTTCCAGTTTGGCACACAAAAATCTGGTGGTTTTTTTGTTTGTTTTTTTTTTTTTTTTAACTTTATTTCTTAGAGTAGAAGCAGCCAAATTCTTGAGTTTTGGAAAAACAACTTTGGTATTTCTACAGTGCTTGGTCAGTTATAGGTGTGCATGGCTTGGAGCAACCTTGTCTAGTGGAAGGTGTCCCTGCCCATGGCAGGAGGGTTGGAATGGGATGATCCTTAAAGTCCCTTCACGTTCAGAGCATTCCATAATTTTGTTATTTTTAAACTTTTTAATGGCAGTAGTAAAAAAAAAAACAAAAAAAACCAAAAAAACAAACCCATTGCACTTTCAGAACCCTAACTTTGCACCCAAATGGAACTACATTTACAGAAGAGCCAATTTTTATTACTTTAAAAAAAATTATTTATTTATTCCATCCATCCTTGCAGTCTCTTGAGGTGGTTGTGTAATTTGGTCTAACCTAAACCAGCACTCCAGTTCATCCTTCTAATGTGGTTTCTATTCATCGAGCAGTGACATCATGGCCCTTCCATCCTTTTTTGTTGTTGTTGTCTTTAATAAAATGGTGCACAAAGTGACTCTTGGTGCTATGGAAAAGAAACCAATCCCCATAAATAACTTTTCATTAGGGCAAATAAAGTGCAATGAATAAACACATACAGTGGAACATGGCAACATATTACAAAAAAGAAATGTGTGTGGGGAAAACACATTTCTGCTTCAGGGAAAAGTACAGGGAATTTCTTCAGAGTGGGGTTTTGTGGCATAAATGAAAAGAAAATATATAATATATAGGTTGTGAGTTTAAAAATCTGTTACTCACAGTAGCAAATATTTAGATTGAAACTCTGAATTTCAGGATATTGAATTTTTATTACACATTAACTTAGTTTAATATTTAACCCATCTTTTTAACTAAACATCTAGACCCAGTATGCAAAAAGGGAAAGTTTTCAAGGCTTACTCTTCGTAGAGCTTTCATAAAGTTTTAAGATTGACTGTTCAATGTGTTGGAAAGCCTCAAAAATCTGAATAAATAAAAGAAATTTGAAAATAAGTTGCCATACTAAAATTAGATATCTAAGTCCTCACTGTTTGTTCTGAACTTTCAGTGTTTAAATATATATGAGTTATGCATAAAAGTAAAACATTTACCATGTTTTTTTTAAATATAAGGGACAGTACCTTTTGGAATATGTTGAAAGTGTTAATATTTGTAAGCTTTGATAATAATTATTTTTCTGGACAGTTTCACATGTGCAAGAGTTCATTACAACAAGTTATTAATAATAAAATGCTTCTCCCATATTTAAAATAGAATGTTGCGGCACTTTTCTTGCATGAGCGTTGTGTTTTGTAACTAAGGTTGAGAAAAAATTTGTGTCCTTCTCAAAAATGAAATTCCACTTCTCTGCTATGGTAGCACTCTAGGTGGTTTTATAGAATCATGGAGTAGAAAGGACTTTAAAGATAATTTCATTCCACCCCCTGCCATGGGCAAGGAAACCTCCCACTATCCCAGGTTGCTCCAAGCCCTGTCCCACCTGGCCTTGGACACTTCCAGGGATCCAGGGGCAGCCACAGCTTCTCTGTGTAGTGTTTCACCACTTGTATGATTAAAAAAAAAAAAATTAAAAACATTTTTCTTATAGCTACTCTTTCAAGCCTGTGTCTGCCCCTGCTCCAGCCTTGTTTCTCCATAACCATCACGGTCATGTAGAAGTCCTGCATGCTCTTGATGTTTTAAATGACTGAGATCTGGGCAAGAACTGGATGGAGAGATACCTCTGGAAGGTGGCAGAAAAGAAGAATTAATGTGAGTCTGGAGGAGCAAAAATGTGCTGGAGAAAATGTAAACACAAAAAATGCACAAACTAGACATTGTCTTTTCCCAGCATGCTTTTGGGAAATGCACGAGAACAGGTTTAGATGACTTTGTGTTGTTATTAGTTTATTTTCAGGTCATTTATTTAAGTGTCATAAAGAACATTAGCTGGTGGTTAGGGACTCCAATATCCATTATATCATTCCAATCATGTGGACAAGTTTATACTACACATGATTTACAATGGTCTTTCCGCCGTAGAAATTGTTCTCCTCAGGTACAAGGTTTTATTCGTGGTTGTATTTAGCAAAATCCAAGTGGCTGAGCACAGAGATGTCTTCCAATCAAAGTCCAAAAATTAATGCCTTTCCACGAACACCATGGATTGCAGCAAGAGCTGTTTATGGCTCTCTGCCTACATCTTTTATCATGTCTCCACTGTTGTTAGTAAAATATACAGAACTACTTTATGCCAAAACAATGGAAGTTAATGCAGATAACTTGTTCCAAAGTTAACCATCAAATAAATCTCTCTCTCTCCTTTTTTTTTTTTTTTCAAACTGTTAAGTGAAATGGTGTTCTAAAACTTTAAAAAATTGTCAAGATGATGAATACTGTGTGTGTAATACAAGTAAATACCATGGAATTGATTGCACACACATGTCTTAAATAAAAGATATTAAAGAGTATATTCCAGAGAGAAATCGGTGGAGTTTTATCT
The DNA here is from genome assembly GCF_048771995.1 of Taeniopygia guttata. Lineage (NCBI taxonomy): Eukaryota > Metazoa > Chordata > Aves > Passeriformes > Estrildidae > Taeniopygia > Taeniopygia guttata. The sequence continues at coordinate 35,754,158 of NC_133032.1, read as the reverse complement.
AATATTATTAGGAATTCTGCAATGACAGATCAGATTTATAAGGGTTGAAAACTAAGGAGGAAACCTGTTCAGAAACAGAAGTGGTGCAGTGAGTGGATGGTTGGCCAGGAGATTAAAGACAGACAGGGGGATAGAGCCTTCCTAGGTAGCCTGACCTCTCACACCTCAAGCAATTTGTCTTAACAGCAGTAATTTTTCAAAATATCTTAGTTAAATTTGGGTTGGTAAATCAGTCCTTTCAGTGTAGTCACAACTTGGTAGTTTAAGAAAAACCTCTAACCTGTTTCTGCTTCAGCTTTTCCCATGTGTAAATATTTAAAAGTACATCCTGATGGGCCTGTGTTTGTGCTTCAGAGGAGCCACCAGCAGCCAGTGTTAGGTCTGTGACCAAAGGCTGAGGGAATTGGGATTGTGCAGCCTGGAGAAGAGAAGGCTCCAGGGAGACCTCAGAGTCCTTCCAGTGCCTAAAGGGCCTGCAGGAGAGTGAGCAGGGACATTGGACAAGGGATGGAAGGACAGGACAAGGGGGAATGGCTTCAACTGGCAGAGGGCAGTTAGATGGAGTATTGGAAAGAATTGTTCCCTGTGAGGGTGGGGAGACCCTGACACAGGGTGCCCAGAGAAGCTGTGGCTCCCCCATCCTGGAAGTGTCCAAGGCCAGGCTGGGTGAGCTTAGAGAAACCTGGGGTAGTGGAAGGTGTCCTCTTCCAACCCAAACCATTCCTTGATTGTAGGATTCTGTGTATGGAATTCAGCCATACCAAATTTGTACTTCTAAACACAGGGAATCTGTTGCTGTTCCTTGGGAGAAGAGGTCGATCCCCACCCAGCTCCATTCTCCTTTCAGATAATTGTAAAGAACAAGAAGGCCTCTATAGCTAGGATTGATTGCTATCAATCTTAGAAGTAATAGTGGCAGAAATTCCAAAACTTTCCTCGCAGAGTTGCCCTCTTTCTTGCATTATTTTCTTGTTTGCATTAGGTGTTTGCATTATTATTTATTTAGCAGGTAAATAGTTTTATTTTCCCTGTTGATACATGTGTCATTAGAGAATGCATTGTTTTATTTCACAGGTGTCACATTCACTAAAATAAAGTGGGTCTTCCTGAATTCATGTTGTCGTTTAGATGGGTGTAAAATATCAACCATATTTTACCTTTTAATGTGCTATTACTTAATTGGTCAGGTGAAACTTTAATCCAGCATAAACACAATACAGATTTTTTGTTTTTCCTCCCAGGTTCATGCCAGAGCATAAACTTGCTCGTTTGGAAAAGGTAATGGGTGTTAAAAGGAATGGAGATGCTTATCAGGAGGGGCTGCCTGGCCAGCAGGAGAGCAGAGCTGTAATGAAAACCAGTGATACACATCCTGAGTCTGGACTTTGTGAGCCCCAGCCTGGACTCTGCACCACACAGCACGAGGGGCAGCCCTGCCCACCAGCAGTCCCAGTCCAGGCTGAAGCACCAGAAAGTACAAATCCTTGTCAAGGGGAAGATAAGCAACATCTGACTTTTAACCTCTCTAATATCTTGAGTGGACTGGACTATCAGCAAAGACCTCTGCACATTGCCTGGCCTCACAGGTGGTAAGTGAACAAACCCAAACGCTGTGCCTTCAAAAGATTTATGGGTTTGGGTTGATCCTTTTTCTGTGA
>NC_133032.1:35735000-35750000 GCF_048771995.1 Taeniopygia guttata | reverse complement strand
ATTTACTAGCTACGGGGGCAGCAATCAGTTTCTTCAAAATTTACTGTTCTAAGCCCATTAGAGTTCCAGCGCAGCAAGGCTCTCGATGGAAATCGAAAGCGCCTGCCTTCATCTGAGGATGCTGCATGCAAATCTTCCAGGCTGAACTCCTACCCTTTAGTGTTAGGATGCTTTAGCAACTGGTTTATGTAAATACACTCATCAAAAGGGACGGTTTATTTTTAATTGATGAATATGAATTAGGAAATTAAGACTCTGGGCTAGAATTTGCTGAACAGACAAGCATCCTCAGCCCACAGCCCAGGCACAGGTGAAAACAAGGGGCTGGACCAGCCCCTTTGCCAGGCAGAGTAGCCAAAAATAAGCACTCATTGCCTTTTTAGAGGCAAAAGCATGGTGTGCCTTATTCAGGCATCAGCAGTTGAAAGCATCCCCTTCTTGGGCCTAGCTGAGGCTCTCTGTGAAGAGCACTAATTTTAGCCAAGTGTTGTAATGTGTGAGGGGGTTTTTGTGTGTCAAACATTGGCAGTGGGATCCTGCTTGTCTTCCAGCACCAAGTGCTCGGAGATATTGTTCTATACAATAATGCTTAACGACCATTGTCTACCATGATGATTTGCATGTGGTTTTCATTTGTGGGGTGAAAAGAAAGAAACAAGTAGGAAAGGAAGAATTTTTTAGATTTTTTTTTTGTTGTTGTTTTTCTGTGTTCCCCCTTCACCTAATACAAAAGACCTTTGGCTACATAACCTTTGTGAAGCCGTGCTGCTGTTAGAGAAAGCATCTCTGACTGAGGTGATGGTGACCTCATTGTGGTGGGGCATAGCAGGGACAGTCAGCACCCTGAAATATGGCATTAGTCCTAACACTTCTTCACTGCCCGCTTGGAACCACATCCAAATCCAAGGTGCCATTCTCTAGCAGACATGTTCTCACTTTGAAGTGATGTTAAAATGTCTCTGCATGAGAAGTGGTGCTCTGATGCATCCCTGCCCCTCCTCTCCATGCCCCTTGAGCCTGAGCCTGGCAGGGATTGCAGCGTGCCACCTCTGCCCACAGTAACTTACAGCATTTTAGCAGAGCCGTGAGGTTCTCCACAGAGTAATTTGTTTTCTCCTTCATCACCAGGCCTTAATGTTTTCTTACGAACACCTAAAGCAAGGCCCTGCTAACAGCAATGACTTAGGCCAAGGATTGTGGATAAAAGGCAAGGATGGGTTTCTGAGCTGACAAGGCCTTTGCCAAGGAATTACTCTTCCCTTTGTGTGAATGGGCTTTGATGCAAACAGAGGGCAAAATTCTGGTGACTGATGGACAAGCTTCCAACATTTGATCAGAACTTTGTGGTGTCCCACAGGTTGCGGTGTGATAAAATATCTATTTAGAATCACAGAATACTTTAGGTTGGAAAATGTTTCTAAGATCACTGATTCCAGCCATAAATCATGTCCAACTATACTGGACATGCTGGAGGTAAGTCCAGAGGAGACCATAAGGTCTAATATGAGGAAAGGCTGAGGGAATTGGGATTGTTCAGCCTGAAGAAGAGAAAGCTTCAGTCAGACCTTAGAGCACTTCCAGTACCCAGCAGGGCTCCAAGAGGGCTGGAGAGGGGCTTTGGGCAAGGGCATGGAGTGTCAGGATAAAGGGGAAATGGCTTCACATGGACAGAGGGCAGGGTTAGATGGGACACTGGGGAGAAATTGTTCCTGTGAGGGAAGGGAGACCCTGGCACAGGTTACTCAGAGAAGCTGTGGCTGCCCCATCCCCAGAATTGTCCAAGGGCAGGTTAGATGAGGCTTGGAGCAGCCTGGGATAGTGGAAGGTACCCCTGCTCATGGCAGGGGGCTTGGAAAGAGATGGTTTTCAATGTCCCTTCCAACCCAAACCATTCCCTGATCCTCTGATATTTGGTGAAGGATGTGTGATTTAGGAAGATGACAAGGAACAGTGTGGCATAATCCTTGTCTCTCCCCCAGAACTACCCACCAGGATTTATACATCCATTATTCCCTCTCATTCACCCAAACCTTATGATTTTTCTTTTTCCCTGTGTGTTCTGTATCATCTAAGCAGTTAAAGATTTGATAAGAAAAAGTTGTCAGAAATCAATTCTTCTTCCCCTAATTGCATGGGTGTGATAAAAGATCACACAGGGAATCTGCAAGAATTTACACACACATGCAAACAAATAGCTGCTGTCAGTTCACATGGAAGATCAGATAAGGCCATTATCTCATGTCAAACCTACCAGTGTGTGACAACAGCGTGGGGAAGGATATGGGGCAGGAGATAGAGGAGCAGGAGGAACAGTGGTGGAAGTCATGATGAGTAAATTCAGAAGGAAAAAAAAACCCCGCCAAATCTAGATTGCAAAAACTATCTGAAGATTTCTGGTCTTAAGGGAAACCGGTGTGTTCAGAGATAATTTTGTGCTCAGTTATCTGAGTTTTAATGTAGAATATCATGAAGAAATGAGTGCATGGAGGACAGGCTATGCTGTACCCACATGTGCTTGCTCAATGTGAGGTCCTGGTCCTCTTCACTCAGGAGCAAGTGGTTGGAAAAGGCTTGTCCCAGGTGGGGACAAGAAGTAGGTGTTGTGCCTTCTGTGATGGCGCAGCTCTTCATCAGTGAGCCAAGCACGGGTCCTTTGCTGTGAGGGAGAGGAGCCTGGAAAGGGATTTTTCATAGTATTTTGTATTTATTTTATACATATATAATATATATATTATTGTAGATAATTAATAGATAACATATTTTATATGCATATATATTAAAAACACATATATTGAAAAGTAACTTGTTCCTTTTGGCAGCACAATACAAGATTTGTATAGTCACTGTTTGAACTCTCAATTGAAAACTATTTCCTATAGAGGCACTTGAGAATATAGTGACTCATATTTTCCTCATGCTGTTGAATATTTTGGACCAAATCTTACCCCATCAAGATGCAGGTGTGGCAAGACAGCAAAACAGGAAAGAAATCCATCTAGAAATCGCATTTGAGTACCAGAGATGCCATTAGGCTCAACAGGCATCCTCAAAATTGTGAACAGCCCGCAGAGAACAAGTAGGTGGTGAATAAATAGGGCAGACTAAAGACAAAGGCTTAAAATACAAGTGTTTGTACAGTGTTAACTAGAAGGTACCAGATAGGATAAAAAACCCACAGGATGTAAAATAACAAATTCAAAATGGGAACTTTCAGCAGTGTCTAAGGAAAGCCATCAGGTACTCCCGAGGAAAACAGCGTTCACCAGGGCAGCAGCACTGATGGCACGTGGTGGATGAACCTCTGCCATGCACATGTGGAGACATTCATGTAGAAGTTGACACCTTTTTCTCCTCTTGCACATGTGAAAGTAGTCTAACTTCACATTCATGCAAGCTGGCGTTAAGTTTGGGAGCAGATACTGGAGTCACAGGATGACTGAGGTTGGAAAAGACCTCCTGAGGATCATAGTGCCCAACCATTCCCTCAGCACTCCCTAGCCCACCACTCACCCATGTCCCCTGGTGCCAGATCACATGGCTTTTAAATCCCTCCAGGGTTGGTGACTCAAACAAATAACAAATAAGAAAGTGAATGAAATAATTAGAGAAGTTCAGGCTTAAATGGAAAGACAGCTTGAAAGTTTTCATTCTTTGTTCATTCAGTGATGCCTAATCTTGAATTGTCTTCCTGCAGCAAGGGAATTTGAGGCACTTCCAGTGGAAGATATGTTTTATCTTGATCAAGAAAACAGCTTGTAGAGAAGTCAAGTATGTGCTGAAGGTGTGGAAGTTCTGCTATAGTGGAAATCTCAGCATCAATTTCTCCCTCTTTCTTACAGCATGTTTACTCAAAGGGCTATAAATAGATTATAGTCCAGAGGACCAAACATCTCTAATTTTGATACTGGCAAAAAAAAGATGCTCTGTGTTACCTTTGCATTCTTCACCTGAGAAGCCAGGTAGAATTTTGAGTAGTTTGTTGTGTTTATAGTATAGGCAGAGCCTCAAGTAAGTGTTCCAAGAGCAGTAACAGGGCTTGTGAGCATCTCTTAATTTCCTTCCTCCCTGCTCTTTGGATGAGACGTGGGTAACTAGGGACTCAGAAATACCAAACTGAACAAAAAAATACAGTTTTGAAAATTTAAGACAATCCCTTCATGCTGAGATAGAATGGCAGGAGCTAGGTGAGGGCTGTGATATTCACCTGTGAGGCACTGAGACACCACAAGAGGAAACTGCATCAAGTTGTGCCAGGATTAGGTTGGATATTAGGTAAAAAATTCCTCACCTAAAGGGATGTCAGGCTCTGGCAGAGGCTGCCCAGGGCAGTGGTGGAGTCCCCATCCCTGGAAGGATTTAAAAGCTGTGGGTGCAACCCTTGGGGACATGGGTTAGTGATGGCTTTGACAGTGCTGGGGGAACAATTGGACTCAATGACTTTTGAGGGCTTTTTAGACCTAAATGATTCTGTGAATCTCTGACCTTTTAGCTTTCCAAAAAGATTGTATGTTTGCCCATCTCACAGAAAGATCCACAGAGGACTGAAGGTGTTTGGGTTTGAGATGTGTTTTTTCTGCCCTGGTTTCAATTGCCTGGGCTCCTGATTAATCATTGAAGCAACATTTCCTCCACTGGCATCAGCAGTGTACAAAAGGAGAGGGGAACTATCTCAGAAATAAAAAGAGCTGAGATATTTTGTGATCTCTTCCCACTCAAATGTATCCTTCAAATCTCATTCCCTCAGTCAAGGGAAATAATTTCAGTTACCCTGGTCACAGTAGAAAGCAGCCCTCTTTTTTGAATGCCTTTTTTCATTAATGTAGATATGTTTCTGAGATGAGAAACGATGTTTCTTCTAATTATGGTTACATGTAGTTAATTTCCTTTTTTTTAAAGCTCAGTGTGAAAAGCAGTTTCCTTTAAAAAGGGAGGGGGGAAGAAAAAAGTGATACAGCTGATGTTCCTGTTGCCTTAGCAACAGATTTATTTATTAGGGTCTGAAATGACATGAGTTAATATACCACATACCTGCTGATCGGCAAACTCTCCTATTTCAGCTCCAGTTGACAATTAAGTCCTGGACAGCTACAGCCAGGGGTTAATGTTACTCATTAGGAGAACTAGGTCATTACTGGGAAATCAAGGCACTTAAGGCAGCATGGATAAAATACAAAATTCAACATCTCAAGGAGTGAGGGTTTTTATGTTAATTAACCTTATTTTCCTTTCATTAAAAAAAAATCTTTCATATATGCATATGACAGTGGATCAATTAATTGGGAAAAAAAAAAAAAAAAGTAAGCTGTAGTTTACTTTCCTCTCCTAGTTGTCTTCATTTCCTTTGGAAGGCTTTCATTATTTTATGGAAAATTCTTATGTCTATATGATGAGTAAAAAGGGTATTAAAATTAAGAAGGGAATCATCATGGAAATCAGCTTTACCACAAGGGAATGAGCAAATAAAAGCCTTGGAAATGAAAATAAATAAGCTTTGCTAATACCTCACCTAAGGAGCAGAATATAAGCCCATCAGAGCTTGGAGATATTTAGAGGTACTTCTTTGCTTCTTTATTAAGCAGTTACATAGTTATTTGACCTTCAGAAACCGAAACTTTAGAGAACTAATTCAAGTTGTTGGCAAATATTCTATTTACAGGAAGCTGATCAGTGGCATAGCCAACAGTAACTACTGTAGTTAGTAATTGGCTTCTGATTTCCAGGAAAATTAAATATATTCTCTGAAAGTTTTATTAAGGTATCTGAGTGGGAGTTTTAACTTGATAAGTCATAAGTGATTTAATAAGGCTCTCCTGAAAGCCTTTATTTACTAACTTTTAGCAGGCTTCATTCTGATACTGAAAAACTTAATAGGCTGACAAAGAATTGTATTAAAATGAAACTAATTTTTTTTACTCACTGCTTCCCCAAATACACATGGTTCTTTCACTTCTACTAAGCACTCTCTTTTCTGTATTTAAGCTCTGTGGCCCAATTCTGCTTCTTATTGTGTTTAGACCAATTTGGTGTAAAACTTTTTTCCTTTCATGTGAAGTCAAGGCTGAAACAGCAACTTACCTGCTGCAGATTGTGCACCATTGTATCAGGTGAGAAGAGCCTTGTTCCCTGTAACAAAAGCAAGATTAAAGCCCCATGAGTATTTTTCATTTGCATGGGATGGAGATTAAAGCCACATGAGTATTTTTCATTTGCATGGGATGGTTTTACACTTTCTTAAATACAATAAAAATGCTGAAAAATATTGCGATTCTGCTGGAAACACAGAATATCACATAGAGAAACTTTCCTTCAAGTCCAGGTTGGATTGGATTTGGAGCAACATGGTCTTGTGGAAGGTGTCCCTGCCCATGGCAGGGGTGTTGGGACAAGATGAGCTTTAAAGTCCCTGCCCACCCAAACCATTCCATGATTCTGTGATGCTGGATTCCCTCTGTCCTATCCAGATGCTCACAAAGCAGCCACTTCAGTGCCATCCTCCAGAGCCTGTTAAAATAAATGTTTTAGCCACGGTTGAAAAACTGATTTTGAGTTAATGTAAGACTACAACTGCATCACCTGGACAGCTGAAGAATATTTAGGCTTGGAACAGATGCATCACAGATTGCCCTAACAGCTCCAGTGAGCTGGGCTCTCCCTTTTCCCAGGATGGGAAATTCATTTTATGATGGATTTTTTTTCCTCCTGTATAGTTGTGAAACCCAAGTCTTTGAGCAGAAGCACATGTGAACAGTGGGATTGAGGAGTCCTCTCAAGGCTTTTCCAACTATGCCTCTCAAAGCAATCCTTTCTACTCCATTCACCCAATCTGGTTTTGGCTTTTCAAACCTCATCCTTCTGTCTTTGCCAGGCTCAGTTCCCTGGGCATCTCCTCACACACAGTCTTCTGCAGCAAATTTGCATCTCAGTCTTCCCTAGTTCCTCAGCCTCTCTCTGTCTCCATCCCTGTCTCTGCAAGGGACCTTCCACAACATATCCGAGATGCAGTTTGCAGATTTACTAAGTAATGTTGTGTTTGTGCTTTTTCTTCATCTTGTTCTTCATACGTTCTGGAAAACTTTGGATGGTATTTTTCTAGAAGATTATAGTCCAAGATAAGTCTCGGTTTTGGGAAACATCATAGGCAAAGACAGAAGAGGTTTTGTAATACAAAGTCCCCAGAAAATTTAGCAGATGGTGCCACCAGCCCCCTTTGTAAGTCACAGCACCCTGGACCAAAGTATGGGAATAACCTTTAAGAGACAAAAATCAAATATTTCATAACCAAGTGAACTAATAGTCTTCCTTATTTTCACCAATAATAGGAGGGTTATGTTTCTTCCATCAAAGCTGTTTTTAATTAGTTTCCTCTTCTTACTGCCCTACAACTGTTCAAGTCTCTTTGCCTTCTTCTCCTCCCTGCTCTCCTTTTCTCCATATTTTCATGTTTTTCCCCCTTCCCTGTGTCCTCTAATTGCTGTTTTTTCTCAGCTGTGTTTGTACAAACCTAACTCAATGCACTGAGTTGATTCCTCATTCTGAAAGCAGTGAGATTTGGAGTTACTCTAATCTTGTTGAATAATGAGTTGCAAACCTTGGTGCCAAGAAAGTTCCTGGTTGGAAGCTTCTTCCTTGGAGATCCCAAAAGGATGAGTTATCTCGGGCACCTGAGCTAATTCCTCTCAGGGTATTACTCAGTAAAGAGCAGGATGTGCTTTTTGACCCAAGCAGGGCACCTGGTGGAGCTTTAAGTAGTTGTAGCTTGGTTGTGGGAATCCATCATGGAAATCAGAGAGGGTCCTGTATGGTGGGATCACCATTCCCAGGAAAATCTGTAATAATATAGTTTTTATGTAGTACTTTATATATAAATTTATATTTATGTACCTTTTCTGTTCTTTCAAGGAACTACTTTAGTAGATTGTTATCTACTTATTACCATATTCATAACCATCTTATGACTGCCATGACATGATTTTTTACAGTATTTTATAGTTGCATTGCAGTAGGATATGCTGTGTATGGTCATCAGGGCTGTCAGGGTCACTCAGATATTTTATGACCTCCCAACAACAGGAAAACCTTTTGTTCTCTTACCCTTGGAGCACTAAAGGAAGTTTTTGGTTTTTTTTTTAATAAACTCTTTGGGGTAGTCTGTAGCACTTACAGGGTTTTGTTGCAAATTGAAATAAAATATTGGGGTTTTTTTGTTTGTTTGGTTGTTGTTTTTTTTTTTTTATCTGAATCCTGGAACAGCCTGACTGGCCAAGCTGGAGTAAAAGAAATGAAAAGCACTGGAATGAAAGTGCATTGATTTTTACACCAAGGTAACTGAGACCAAATGATGGTCTTTGTCTTCAAAGCTTAATCTCCCTTTAGGAAATAAGCAGGAGGCTCCATGACTGATGCTGATCCTGAGATTTCTTTGGTTAAGGGACGTGCAATATTTTATTTTGAGTTTTTTCTTCATGAGTTGTGAGGGGAGAAGAAGAATCTAAACAATAAACTCCCAAGGTTCTTTCTTGTTTCTTTTTTTATGAATCTCTTGTAGATAACAGGAGATAGGAGAAAATGCTTTTCCAGCGTAAAACAAAATGCCACCCATTTTTCTCAGGCCAGCAATTTGAACAAATCAGAGGGTAAAATACACACTCCTCACTGTAAATACGTCATGGGCTCTAATAGAAAATAAAACACTGTATTTGCCAGTACTGTTTGGCTGCTTTTTGCCTCTCCAGTGCCATTTTTTAATTCCTTGGCTTGCAAAGGTGTTCTGAAAGCACAGGCAAGATCAGGACCTTTTTTTTTTTTTGCTTGTAGGACCTACAAATTGCCAGCTGAAATTTATTCTGTAGGGTCCTTTTTCATGCAGAAATATTTTCTTCTACTTGACTCCATTTTCTGTGAACTGAGGGGGTATTAAATATTGTGGTAACTTTTGATGCTGATGATGCCAGACAATGTTTAGAGGCACAATTACAGCAAAGACATTTTGTAGAGCAGATCAGCTGAAAAAGAAAACTCACTGAACTTAACTACATATTTACAGTCTACCTCAGCCTCATCTTGGAAATGTAAAAAGATAGAAAAATACTGTGATAAATTGAATAAATGGAAAGCAATTAACTTTTCCTTCATGTGTGCATTTTCATAGTTATTTCTTCTTTCCCTGTTTCTTTTCTAGTTGTGCTTTCCTGGCAGTAACATTTCGTTTTTTGCATTTATCATGAGCACTGTTACCAGAATTTGGTATTAGAATTTTAATTTTTTTTTGTCCTCTTCTTTTCCTCTCATAGTCTTAACATAGAAAATGTATATTAAAGTCATTTGATTTAGGAAAGCCTTCTGTCCTCTGTGAAAATAATTACTGGAATGTATTACATTTCATGTATTGAATAGGCTTGTAACATGAGTCCTCTTCTTTAAGAAGAATATTATTCTCCTAAAGTATTTACTGACTGTGATTTTCACCATATTTTTGTAAATGAAAGCTCCTCTAAGACCATATCTTGCAAATGGGGAAACCTGGGCAGAGCTGTCTTGTGGGAAATCAGTGTCAGGGAAAGACCAAAATTCTGCAATTCTGTAATTCTCTGTTTTGAAGGTGAGGTTTATCTTTTATGGCCACACTTCTGCTTTCTAATATTATTTGAATATAATAAACCTATATTCAAATTTTTCTGAGCTCAAGATTTAACGTGCAATATCAAAGTGTAATACAGTGCATAGTATAATGGAGGGAAAAATCCCTGATATTGTTCTTTAAATTCAGTTTGGATGAAGTGGAGCCTTGGTTTTAGTTCTGTACGGTGTGTGTAGGTCTTCTCTTTACCCTGTATTACCCTTCTCCTCCCTGTGTTTGATATGCCATGCTTTTTTAGTTTTTACCATATTTGTTTTCTTTTCTTGTGTTTTCCTTACTCTTTGATTTGCTTTGCCCAGTACCTCTGCCTTGTTTGATGCCAGACTTGCTCCTCATTACTTCACTTTCCCAAAACAAAAGGGTCAATGTCATCCACATCAAGGTCTGTGTCTTGGAAACCTCATTTCCTTTATTTTTAATGATTGATTCTGTGCTCATGGGCTTGCCCAGCCCCTCACACATTCCCTGTACTCTGCTCCAGACATGTTGGCTGATGTCCCCTGTCCCCTTCTTTTCTCCCAGGATGTCTCTTGGCTCTCCAGTCCTTGATGTCCACAATTGCTGCCCAGCTTCATCAATAATGAGCGATTCTTCAGTGACCAGTTTTATCAGCTATTTTCTAGCATTCATTGTAGGCAGTCAGAAATCCATCTTTTACCTCTTGCTATACGTCCTAACAAATTTAAAAAAAATATAAAATGAAAGTGCTGCTTTAACTTCTGAGGATTTTGTGCCATTTCCCACCTTTGCCCTTCTTATGTGAAGGTGATTTTAGGGGAGGCAGAAGGAGCTGCAGCCAGGAGGAACTCCTTGGATTTCAGGCACTGTACAAAGTGAAATACAAATCGTGCCTGCACAATTTGGGATTCTCTCCTGCTGAAAATCTCCCATGCTAAATATTTTAAGATTAAGATCAACCCTTTTAATATTGCTTTTGTAGCCCTTTCAGAATGTGTAGTGCCTTAATGGTGGGACTTGATGGTCTTCAAAGTCACCACAGGGCTGTGGCTTTCACAAGCATTACATGGTATTTATAGAATATTTTCTCAAATATTAAGACTTTTTCCCCTCGTTTTGCACTTTTTTTTTTTTAACTGATAAATGTATTAACCCCAGCTTTTAATATGTATTTTTAATCAACTGCATTTATTTTCCCCCTTTGAGTAAGTCCTTCTGCTTTTCCACCACTCTTCCACTTCCTAATTGCATTGGTAGATGTGCCTTTCTCCAAATACTAAATAACTGTGATTATCACCATGTAGGATAAGTTTACATATACTTAAAAAATTAAAGTCAGAGAAGACCATATGGGTCTCTTACTGAATTTCACCCAAATTTAAGAGATGAATATTCATTGAATAATGTAAAGGGCCAAGTTCTGCTATTTAATTTTTTCTTTTTTTTTTTTTTTTTGAAGAATGTGTTTCACATCACTGGTTAGGGATGTGGGTGAGAATAACTCCAGTTTAGGTGATCTCCATGTACTCTGCTTCCAGTCCCAGCAATGGGTAAGGCTCGAAGGGCTCAGGATGAATTCCCAAAATCCCTGAAGAGCAGAGGGGTGTTTTGGAGAATGTTGCCTTTGATTGTATAGAGGAGCATCATCAGAGCGTTCTGACGTCGCTTTTTAAAATTACTTTAGGCTGAAAAGTGGGTTGTCAAGTCATCAATTAACCCTGACAGCATCATTTTGTGGTGAAAAAATAATATTGTCACACCCATTTTATGAGCAGAATATCTGAGGCAGAGATAATAATGGAGGCTCAGTAGTGGTGGTGCTGCTCCCACCACACTCCCATTCCCTGTTTAAGGACATTTCTCAAAGTTTTTTATCAGATTACAAAGGGAAGTCACTAAATCAGGATGAAACCTGGGCCACACCCCCTAGCCAGATCACTAAACCTCAGCCAGTTCCTAGGAGAGACTTCAGATATCTCTCTTAAATTGTGGGTTAGAGTCAATAATAAAAAATCCTGGATAACAACAAGAGCTGTGTAGTATTTGAATATGGAGATTGAATGCTTTCGAGGCAGGACTCTCCAATCTGAGCACAGCTGTGGTGTCTGTGCCTGTTTTGTGGTATTCCAGCTATAGTTTGGTCATTCTGATGTTTTCACGTTCTTAGGATGAAATTTAGAGCATCTTCATACCATGCCTAGTTCTTATTTTTCCTTTACCAGATGCATATCGAATCAAGTGAAAATACAAAAGCATTTCAAATGCCTCAACTAAACAACAAAGCCAGACCCTGGAGTCACATAATATTGATTTTTCCCCAAACATAATATCTTAAAAGAAAAGTTTGCATTTTAATATCAGGCTTTTATATGGTTTTGCAGTTCTTCTTCAGGAAATGGAGTATATATAATTAATACTGTTTAATAAAGCTCAAAAATGCAACAGATGCAGCCAAAAGTGCACATCATTTTGAGCAGATCTTTACAGAACAGACATTCCATATTGTGTTCATCTTTTTCCACGATCACTGCTATGGCAATCTGGTGTGTTTAGCAGTTGTTGCTGAGTAAGGCAGACTGGATTGTATATGATTTTTTCCATGTCAGCCAAGAAACAGAGCTCTCTCCTTTTTGATGCAGCAAAGAGTGGTCTTGTACTATTTATTTGTTTCTACCAGGAGCAGCTAATGCCTACAGTATTCTGCAAGAATAATAATACACTGCAGCCTGTAGGTGCACGGGCCAGGAGGTTTCTGGAGGTCTTAACTGAAAATAAAATGCTTGTGGTGTGGAGAAGTCACAGGAACTGATAAAGTCACTTCAGACGAGTGAGCCCCCAAACAGAAAATCTACAAGATGTACAAAATATGTCATTAAAATCTGGGAGTGTCACCTAAAAGGGAAACATTTTATACTGGGGGTGGAAGGAGGATCACCTACAGCAGAAAACCCGCAAGAGAAGCTCCAGTGCAGAGGAAACGTTTCCCCTTTCAGCATTCCTTCTGGGTGCCAAATTTTCCTTCTGTTCTTCCCCACCTATTAAACAAAGCTGCAACTTCCAATTCCTATCAGTTTTCCTAAATATGTGCAGCTTATGTGGCTTCGCCGAGCTGTAAGGCTCCGTGTTCTCCTGCCAGCTCCTTGACAATGTGGCTCCAACAGCATCCTCCACTTTTGGCTGCCTCTGGGACCCCTGGTCTCTTCTGGAAAGCGAGAGGGAAAGCATATCCTTTGCTGGAAGGACTTTTTGTGACTGCAAAGCTGATAGCAGGGCTGTGAAGAGCTTGGAAAGATCCCTGTCAGCGTCGTGGCTGTCGAGTCTGTCGGCTCCGCGCGCGGGGACGCGCCGGTCCGCCGCATGAGCTGAGCCGGGGTGGGCTCGTGGCATCACAAAGCACACACAGAAGCCTGTCCAGGGAAAACTGAGGCTCAGGGGAAATTCTGTCATGAATTACACCAACTCCCAGCAGCATAGAAGTTTTCCTTGCAAGCATTCGTAGCAGGGATGTTATTTTTCAGCTAAATCCGAATCCATGTGATCCCGTGTTGGCTCTTCGAGCTGGGCATTTGGAGGGAACTGAATACTGGCAAAAGTTTCTGCACAGAAGTTACCTACCAGAAACAGGTGGCTCTTTTAAGCATGAGCATGCAGCAAACTAATAGTCAAAGATCTGAGATCTTTGCAACTGGGAGAAATCCACCCTCCAAACCAGTGCTTGGGTTGCTGGAATTGCTGTGAAAACTCCTGGTTCACAGATGTGAAACAAATTACAAGGCTTATGCAGTTGCATTCCTCCTTATTATTGGGAACAAAACAATGGAGGACTTCTAAAAGCGATTATTGTCTGGCGTTATTTTAAGAAAATGTGACTAATTCTGAAAAGTCCACAATTCCTGGAGGGTTCTCAGCCTAGGGAAGTCACGTTGATTATAAGATTAATTTATTTTAATTCCCTAAACCAAAAATATTGACTGAATGAGAAATTAACACGTGTAGAGCTGCAGATGCCATTTGGCTTCAGATTTCCTGAATGATATAATTATTAATTTTTCATATACTAGTGTGAGACCTACATATTTCATTCTACAAAATTACTCTGTGAAGAGAGACACTACGACAGCTGAGATATAGATTTTTTCCTTAATACAGGAAGGAAAACAGTGGAATTTTCTAAATAATAAATAAAACCAAAATATTTTAAAGGCATATGGTGCACATCTGTTGAAATACAATAATTTAAAGCAGAGTAATTAAATGCAAGATATAATATTCACCTTAGAGTGAGGAAATTATCTCATTCCATTTTTAATATAACTTAAGGAATTTGGGAATTTTAAATCATTTGTGGTACCTTTTGAACCTTTCATTCTGTGCTAGTAAAGAAGATAGGTTGGAAAATTGGGGGGTTAATTTATTTTTATATAACCTAACTTGCGTTTCATGTCATTGAGTGTCAGGCCCATACAAACCTTTAATATTATCTTCAACTGAAATTAAAAATAACTACAAGTTTCTTATATTATGTTTTAATTTACAGTTAACTCCTTAAAAATCTCAAGGTAGAAAATGCCTTGTGGTAGTTTATTCCTTTCTTTACCTAAAGCACCGAATGGATTGAAAGCTTTTAATGAGTATAGCATGAATTCCTAAAATTCCAATTTGAGAAATCCTGTAGGTTTAGGAGAAGTTTTTGTTCAACCTGTTTCTCCTGAAAAAAAAAAAAAAAAAAATTGTAATGGAAGTCATATACATATTTTTTTGGATAGGGGAAAAAAACCCCTTTTTTTTCCCTGCCCATTTTATAAACTGATTTTGCCTTCAGGTAGGTGCTCAGTCCTTCTCACTTTCAAAGCTAATAATTTGAAGAGTAAATGCATTGTTTGAGGACAGGGAAGAGATGGAGAAGAAATTGATGAAACTGAGTTTAGACCCCCAAGTGCTGCACTGAGGAAAATGTTCAGCCATGCAGGAGAAGCAAAGAGGGAAATTATTTGAATAAATTTAGTCTCCAAAAGTACAATTTTAGAGGAGTAGCGTTCTGATAAATACAAAACCTCCCATAATTTCACAACTAAATGTAGACAATGCTGAGATGATTTCTGTTTGTTTTAAGGGAACATGACAAAGATCCTGAAACTTTCTTTAAAGTCCTGATGAAGCTGAAAGAGCAAGATCTGCCTTTCCATGTGTCCGTCCTTGGAGAGACTTTCAGTGAAATTCCAGGTACCTTTCCTTTTTTTCTTTACTTTAAGGTTACCATAAAGTAGATACTTCCAGAAGTAGTTTTCATTTTTGTATTTTTTATCTTAAAGAATGTGCTTAGAATTTTCCTAGTTGTGAAACTAAATACTATTGATACATTGTAAAATTAAAATTATTAAAGACAGTAAGCATTTTTTATTTTA